>NW_024420251.1:131521-187327 GCF_014898765.1 Herpailurus yagouaroundi | reverse complement strand
GTTGTATGGAAACCAATTTGACAATAAATTTCATATATAAATAAAAATAAATAAATAAAAATAAATAAATAAAAAACTAAAAAAAAAGGATGATATTATCGTTGGGTCTTTCATATATGGCTTTTATGATTTTGAGGTATGATCCTTCTATCCTTATGTTCTTGAGGGTTTTTATCAAGAAAGGGTGTTGTATTTTGTCAAATGCTTTCTCTGCATCTATTGAGAGGATCATATGATTCTTGTCGTTTCTTTTATGGATGTGATGATTCACATTGATTGTTTTGCAGATATTGAACCATCCCTGCATCCCAGTTATAAGTCCCACTTGGTTGTGGTGAATAATTGTTTTTAATGTATTGCTGGATCTGGTTGGCAATATTTTGTTGAGGATTTTCACATCCATGTTTATCAGGGAAATGGCCTATAATTCTCCTTTTTAGTGGTGTCTTCAGTTTTGGAATCAAAGTAATGTTGGCTTCATAGAAAGAGTTTGGAAGTTTTCTTTCAATGTCTATTTTTGGAACAGCCTCAAGAGAATAGGTGTTAACTCTTCCTGAAATGTTTGGTAGATGTTCCCTGGAAAGCCATCTGGCCCTGGACTCTTGTTTTTTGGGTAGATTTTTAATTAATAATTTGATTTCTTTCCTGGTTATGGGTCTGTTCAAATTTTCTATTTCTTCCTGTTTCAGTTTTGGTAGTGTATATGTTTCTAGGAATTTTTCCATTTCTTCCAGATTGCCCATTTTACTGGCATATAATTGCTCATAATATTCTCATTGTTTTTATTTCTGCTGTGTTGGTGGTGATCTCTCCTCTTTCATTCTTGATTTTATTTATTTGGGTTTTCTTTTTTCTTTTTGATCAAACTGGCTAGTGGTTTATCAATTTTGTTAATTCTTTGAAAGAACCAGCTTCTCATTTCATTGATCCGTTCTACTATTTTTTGGTTTCAATAGCATTGATTTCTGCTCTAATCTTTATTATTTCCTGTCTTCTGCTGTTTTGGGGCTTTATTTGGTGTTCTTTTTCCAGTTCTTTAAGGTGTAAGGTTAGGTTGTGTATCTGAGATCTTTCTTCCTTCTTAAGGAAGGCCTGGATTGCTATATACTTTCCTCTTATGACTACCTTTGCTGTGTCCCAGATGCAGTTTTGGGTTGTGTTATTATCATTTTCATTGGCTTCCATGTACTTTTTAATTTCATCGTTAACTTCTTGGTTAGCCCATTCATTCTTTAGTAGGATGTTCTTTAGTCTCCAAGTATTTGTTACCTACCTTTCCCAATTTTTTCTTGTGGTTGATTTCGATTTTCATAGCATTGTGATCTGAAAGTATGCATGCTATGATCTCGATCTTCTTGTACTTGTTGAGAACTGATTTGTGTCCCAGTATGTGATCTATTCTGGAGAATGTTCTATGTGTACTGGAGAAGAATGTATATTCCTCTGCTTTAAGATGAAATGTTCTGAATATATCGTTTAAGACCATCTGGTTCAGTGTGTCATTCAAAGCCATTGTTTCCTTCTTGATTTTCTGTTTAGATGATCTGTCCATTGGTGTAACTGGTGCATTGAAGTCCCCTACTATTATGGTATTATTATCAATGAGTTTCTTTATGTTTGTGATTAATTGATTTATATATTTGGGTGCTCTCACATTTGGCACATAAATGTTTACAATTGTCAGGTCTTGGTGGATAGACACCTGTATTATGATATAATGCCCTTCTTCATCTCTTGTTATAGTCTTTACTTTGAAGTCTACATTGTATGATATAAGTATGGCTACTCTGGCTTTCTTTTGTTGACAATTAGCATGATAGATGGTTCTCCATCCTCTTACTTTCAATCTGAAGGTGTCTTTAGGTCTAAAGTGGGTCTCTTGTAAACAGCATATAGTTGGATCTCATTTTCTTATCCATTCTGTTATCCTATGTCATTTGATTGGAGCATTTAGACCATTGAAATTTAGAGTAAGTACAGAAAGATATGAATTTATTGCCATTATGTTATTTATAGAGTTGGAGTTTCTGGTGGTGTTCTCTGGTCCTTTTTAGTTTTTGTTGCTTTTGGCCTTTATGTTTGTATGTATGTATGTATGTCTTTTCTTCCCTCAGAGGGTCCCACTTAAAATTTCTTGCAGGACTGGCTTAGTGTTCACAAATTCCTTTAATTTTTGTTTGTCTGGGAAACTTTTTAATCTCTCCTTCTATTTTGAATGACAGCCTTGCTGGGTAAAGAATTCTTGGCTGCATACTTTTCTGATTCAGCACATTGAATATATCCTGCCACTTCTTTCTGGCCTATAAGTTTCTGTGGATAGATAGGTCTGGTGCAAACCTGATGTGTCTTCTCTTATAGGCTAAGGACTTTTTTTTTTTTCCTCACTGCTTTCATGATCCTTTCCTTGCCTGAGTATTTTGTGAATTTGACTATGATATGCCTTTTTGATGGTCAATTTTTGTTGAATCTCATGGGAGTCCTCTGTGCTTCCTGGATTTTGATGTCTGTGTCTTTCCCCAGGTTAGGAAACTTTTCTGCTATGATTTGCTCACATAACCCTTCTACCCCCTTTTTTTATTTCTTCATCTTCTGGGGCCCCTATGATTCTGATGTTCCTTTTTAAAGAGTCACTGATTTCTCTAATTCTTAAACCATGCTCTTTTATCTTAATCTCCCTCTTTTTTTTTCCTGCTTCATTATTTTCCATTCGTTTGTTCTCTATATCGCTGATTCTCTGCTCTGCCTCTTCCATCCTTGCTGCCATGGCCACCATTCAAGATCACAGCTCAGTTATAACATTTTTTAAACATTTTTTTCTGACTAGCTTTTACTTCTTTTATCTCTGCAGAAAGGGATTCTAATCTATTTTTGACTCCAGCTAGTATTCTTATTATAGTGATTCTAAATTCTGGTTCAGACATCTTGCTTGTATCTGTATTAGTTAAGTCCCTGGCTGTCATTTCTTCCTGCTCTTTCTTTTGGGGTGATTTCCTTCGTTTTGTCATTTTGAAGGCAGAAAAGGAATTAATGAGGTAAAAAAATAAAAACAATATTTAAAAAATTAAAATTAAAAATTAAAAACAACAAACACACAAATAAATCAAAGAAATGATGTTAGATACTAGCTGTGTTTGGTCTGGGTGCTGAAAGGGTCTTCATAGATTAGAAAAAAATGGGAAAGAAAAAAAAGGAAGTAGTTTGAAAATTTGAAAAAATGAATACACAGATATAGAATAAAATGAAAAGATGGAAATAAAATAGAATTTGAAAAATTTACACAAAAGTAAAAAATATAGTGGAAAAATTAATGAAAAATATTTTTAATTAAAATTGAATATAAAAATATTTTTTCTCTTTCTGTATTCAAGAAAAAGGAAGGAAAGAAAAAATAGAATGAAAAAAGAAAATTGAATAAATGGATCGGTGAACAGACTGAAATACGATTGAAATTACTTCATTCTCCCCTAGAAGTCAAACTATGAAGTGCTTTATAGTTCGTAAACTAAGCCGGCAGAGAGACTTGTGTTCCTGAAGAGTGAGGTTGGCCCAGTTGGGTGGGGCTTGGGGGTGTAATGGCTCTGTTCTCCACCAGATGGCACAGCTTAGCTTCATGGGGTGGATTGTTGTGGCACTTGTAGATGTGTATGCGCATATGCGGTAGTCATGAAAATGGCATCACTAGCTACCCAGTCTCTAGTATCGGAACTCTGCTCTGCCTGATCAACAATCATGCACCCGTCCTTTGTCTTTCGCTTCTTTCCACTCCCCTCTTTTACAGTGTCCATGAACAAGCCCCAGGCAGCATCTCCCTCCTGAGTCTATCTCAGATGTGGCTGTGTTTCCCGACCCCTTACTTCTGAGGGACTGCAGTTTTGACCTGTTCTGCCCCTCCATTGGGAGGGTCTCACTAGGCAATGGCTGGGCCCCGGCTGCATGCGGGAATGTTCACGGTACTGTGCTGCTGCCAATGCCCAGAGACTGCAGCCAGGTGCCAGTCTGCCCCAGAAAAATTTCACACAATCATGTGGCAGCAGCATATTAGGGATTATGGCAAATCACAACATACATCTGGCACCAGGTTTCATCCCCAGTGACCTTGTTCCAGCACCAGAGAATGTGGTTGTTCTCCCTGGTGCACTGGGGCCTTTGCCTTTGGGGAGCCACACAGCCTCTACCAGATGTCCTCCCAGCAGGAGAACCACCTCTCCCCATGTGGTCCAAAGTCCCCTGGATTCTACTCTGCTTCTGGGGATTTGCCCTTCCCACCAGAGCACTGCCAGGTATCGAGCTATGGAGTTTCTGACTCTGTGCTCCCTCTGTTTAGTCTGAATGGAATTTAAACCCTCTCCTTTCTCCTTTCTCCCTTTTTAGTTCAGTCCCTGTGGCTGTTTCCACTTTTCCACTTTCTCTCCAGCTACTTTTGGGAGGGGTGCTTTTTCCATATTCCCCTCCCCCATTTCCATCCTCTGTCTGCATGCAAAAACAGTTCCCTGCCCTCTGCGCCTTCTCTCCCCTCCCCCAGTTCACCTCTCCATGCTTCATACCTGCTGAGTTCTGTGGTTCAGGTTGTGCAGATTGTTGTGTTAATCTTCAAATCAGTTTTCTAGGTGTGAAGGATGGTTTAGTGTTGATCTGGCTATAATTAATGGATGCAAGACACAAAAATATTCCATGCTGTTCTGCCATCTTGGCTCCTCTCCTAATTTACATTTTTAAATTGAACTATATTAGACACACAATGTTACATTAGTTTCAGGTGTACAACATCGTGATTTGACAAGTCTATACATTATGCTGTGCCTACAGCAAGTGTAGCTACCATCTGTCACCATGCAACCTTATTATAGTGCCATTGATTATATTCTCTATGCTATACTTTTTACCCCCATGACATATTCATTCCACACCTGGAAGCCTGATCACACTGGCCTTGGTGTAGAGAAAGGATTATAGAAGGTAACCTAGAAGCAAGGAAATCATTCATTTATTCACTAAATAAATATTCATTGAATGATCATATCTAATCTGACAAATTTGATCTGTTGAGATAAAGTCAAGAAAAGCAAAGACCAAGCCCTTCCTTCCATGAAGTTATCATTCTACTGGGACAAACAGATAATGGAAAATAAATAAATAACTGACATCACTTTAGGTGCTGATAAATATTATGGAGAAGTTAAAATAAGGTGATGAGGTAAAGAGTTACAGGGTGATTTGGTAAAGAGTCCAAAGTGTGGCTATAGCAGGTATCTGGTCCCCTTCCTTAAGGTTGTGATATTTATTCTTGTGCTTGCCACAAGAGATACAGCGGGTTGGAGGCAAGGGGTGCTCTTAGCCATTTTGAACACTGTTTTCAGAAGCATCTTTCAAGCCAAGTGGCTCATGCTCATCTCTGGTCAAATAGGCAAGAGCTGCAGAAGAAAAGGACTGGAAAGTAGCCAGTGATCCAGCCCTGAACTGATGTATGGCCCTATAAAGGCCTTATTTGGGCCTTGTCTCCAACTATGGTAAAGGGGTTGGACTGAAGGGCTTATGAAGGCCTCTTCCAATTTTTATTCTCTAATATTAATTCATTTTCTCTGTATGTGTCTGTCTCTTTTTTTTTCTATTTTGTTCTCCTACTCTCCATCCCCTTCTTACTCTTTGTCATCTGATTTGTCTACCAAATGCCCTGGGGCTTACTGTAAAAGTGTAACTGGTTTTGTAGATAGACATTCCACACTGTATCCAGCCAGGTATGTATGTTTGCTTTACACGACTCCCCTGGGGTGGCATTGGCTTATTCCAACAAGGCAGAATCATTATCTTTGTCTGGATTCCTTTTCAGTTATGGGCCCTAGAACCAATTAACAAAATACAGGAGGAACCCCATTCCATATCCAAAAAGAATAGGCCTATCAACATGAAGATCTGTGTAGGGGGCTGGTAGGTCAATGGACTTGAATTTGGACTTGGGATTGGACTTCCCTGTTCCTTGTCTCCTAAACCAAGGCAGAGAACTCAGCAGCTGCACCTTCTTATAAACATTTGTGGGGGAGAAGAATAGAGTAATCTCATGAGCTGGCCATCAAGAGTCAGAGCCCACTTTCATGGGCACACAATGAGTAGCAAATCTGGGACTAGATCTCCAGTCATCTGTTCCTAAGTGTAATGAATTACCATTGTCTTATACATGTTTCTCAATTAGGGCCCCTGTGACATTGGGAGGAAAAAAATGAATTCCTATTTTTGTTAACTTCTAATTGAAATTTCTCATGTGATTTTATTCTCATGTGATTAATGCAACAGCATTAGGAACACGTGAGACTTTTGTCTCCAAGAGAAATCACACTTTATTTTTTATGTTTGTTTGTTTGTTTGTTTGTTTGTTTATGAGAGGGGGAGGTCAGAGAGAGAGAGTCCCAAGCAGACTCCATGCTGTCAGTGCAGAGCCTGATGCAGGGCTCAAACTCACAATCTACGAGATCATGACCTGAGCCAAAATCAAGACTTGGACACTTAACCGACTGAGCCACTCAGGTGCCCTCACAGATATTTTCATATTCACATTATTATTGTAGCCACCTCTAGATAGTCTTTACAATTGACATTATTTTGAAATTACAGTAGTTGCTAGACTCACCACTAAATTTTTTATTTCATGCATAAAGAAGTATTTATGTTAGTATATCAGACAAGTTTTGTTCATTATTTTGATATAATTTGTTTCCTTTGTAATTGTATGTATTTAAAGTATTGGGGTGCCTGGGTGGCTCAGTTGATTAAATCACTGACTCTTGATTTTAAATCAGGTCATGATCTCATGCTTTGTGAAATGGAGCTCTGAAATCAGGCTCTGTGCTGAGTGAGGAAGCCACTTAAGATTTTCTGTATCTCTCTTTCTGCCCTTCTCTCCTACTTGCACACTCTCTCTTTCTCAAAATAAATAAACATTAAAAAAATAAAATATTATACTGAGAAGGGGTTCATGGGTTTCACCAGTCAGCCAAGGGCCCATGGCACAACAAAAAGTTAACACAGCAGTCTACAGCAAGTCTATAAAGCATGGAGTCTTGAGCCTGATGCATCAGGTTTGTATTCTCACTAGACCCTTTTCAGGCACCTACTCTTTCTCTGTGAAGGACACTAGCCTGGAAGTTACCCATTTATTGTCCACAACAAGACAGCTAGCTGTTCTCACAAGGGCTGGTTTGAGGTTTTATTTTGACCTAATTACAGTTTGCCCCAATATCTGCTCTTCAGTCTAGATTGTGCTGAAATGCCTGTACCTCAGGATCTCCCCTGTCCCCTGCCTGTGGGGCCTCATCCTCCTTCACCCTTGGTCTTGCTTCCCTGGGTTCATTATTACCCCCCTCTTCCATCTTGTTCCTCTGGCTTCTGTCAGCACTAATGTGCCTTGTTATCCTTCTTCCCAGGCCCACAGAATAGCCCAAGAAGGGCCATGGTGCCACACATGTCCTGTCTCTGCTGGCAGGACTCTTGGAGTACTCAAGTAAAGCAAGTTGGCTTGGAGGTTCAAGAAGTTTCTGGGCTTGTTTTTGTTATTGCTGCTGCTGATAAGGGGTCCCAGTGATAATGGCAAGTGGGAAAATAGAAACAGACTGGCTCTAAGCCAGATTTTTTTTTAACACTATGACATTCCTACCCACTCTAATCTCTCTGGTCAGACCACATCTGTTTGGAATTTCGGGCCCCTAAATAGTCCCTCCCATCCAGGGCTTTCATGGGAATTGAATGAGACATTTCCTATTTGGAATAGTCTATTGTGAATGTGCCCAGAGGGTGCCTTTGGAGTGAGGCAGGTGAAAGGATGGGCTGGGGTGGCAGGCTACCTGATTTAGATAGAATCACTTACCAGCCATGTGACCTTGGACAAGTTGCTTACCCTTTTGGTGCCTGTTTCCTCATCTGTAAAACAGAGATAAAAATAGTGCTCACTTCACAGGATTGATGTAAGGATGAAATTAATTTATTCTTTTCAAGTACTTAGCATTGTGTAGACACACAATTAATGATAGTATTATTGTTTTTTTAAGCAGGTACATTTTTGCAGGAAGTGAGCAAAAAGAAAAATTCTGGGTGTGAGATGCTTCTAGATTCCTGGACGCAAAATTTGACATCTACCTTTGCTCCATCCCAGAGTGCTTGCATTGGAATTTGGAAAGGAGGTGACATTCCAACCTACACTGCTGTCCTGATTGAGCCCATGTCTGATTGGAGTCCAAGGTTCCTTAACACTCTCTCCCCTCCAGGGTTGTTTGCAACATTAAATGAGACATTGCCTATACAGAGGTGGGACTTCCTTGAAAGGTGGAGCCATGATACAGATTCCTCAGGAAATTTAGCTTTGAAAGAGATTTTTTTGAGTCTAGATTCACCTGTCCACAGTTGCTGGCTAGTTTTCCAAAGTCATGGAGTCTGGACTCCACAGCTCCCCTGCCCCAGTAGCCAGCCCTATGACCACCCTGATTCCCTACATACACCACCCCACTCCTGTTGGAAACATACCTCCTCCTGTTGGGCCTAATGTCCATCTGCCTCCTTGCCTTTGCTCCACCATTCCCTGTGCTTTAATCTAGAGTCTCCTCCCCTCCTCCAAGCCCATCTTCTCCATCCTTTAGGGTCTAGTGCCAGTCCCACCTCCTCCAGGAAACCTGGACTGATGAGAGTCATAGATTCTCAGACATCAGAGGAACAGCTGCCCACACATTACTCAACCTTCATTGATTGCCCCTCCTTTGGATTCCTGAAGCACTTAAGGTCTCTGCCAGATAATTTAGCACTTAATTACAGACTGTTGTCAATTGTGCCTTAATTTTTCCTTGTGCATTAGAGTGTTATCCCCAACTCTATCAAAAGATTTTAGAGGACAAAGAGGAGGAAAGACACCAACATTTCTTCCTGACACTGATGTAGAAATAAGACTTTTGTGGCATTTATAGAGTTGAAAATGAAACTTTTTGTTTTACTGTCATCCAGCCACCAGACTCCCAGAAATAAGTATTACCCTACAAATTATTTCTGTTCTCAAATCTTATTGGGAGCCTCCTCATATGGCACAGGGAAGTGGAAAGGAGCAATCTGCCTAGCTTGTCACGAAAAGGCTGTTTGTTTTAAGATACACAGCAACTTCACCTCTAGGACTGTCCTCATCCCATCAGACCCTGGACCCTGGCTAGATTATTCAAACTTCTGCATTCTCCTTTGAAAGACCTGCACACTCAGACTAGGGCTTCTTTTTTTTATTATTAAATATAATTTATTGTCAAATTGGTTTCCATACAACACCCAGTGCTCATCCCAACAGGTGCCCCCCTGAAAGCCCATCACCCACTTTCCCCTCTCCCTCACCCCCCGTCAACCCTCAGTTTGTTCTCAGTATTTAAGAGTCTCTTATGGTTTGCCTCCATCTCTCTCTGTAACTTTTTTCCCCCTTCTACTCCCCCATGGTCTTCTGTTAAGTTTCTCAGGATTCACATGAGTGAAAAAATATGGTATCTGTCTTTCTCTGCCTGACTTATTTCACTTAGCATAATAGTTCCATCCATGTTGCTACAAATGGCCAAATTTCATTCTTTCTCATTGCCAAGTAGTATTCCATTGTATATATAAAACACATCTTCTTTATCCATTCATCACTTGATGGACATTTAGGCTCTTTCCATAATTTGACTATTGTTGAAAGTGCTGCTATAACCATCGGGGTACAAGTGCCCCTATGCATCAGCACTCCTGTATCTCTTGGGTAAATTCCTAGTAGTGCTATTTCTGGCTCATAGGGTAGATCTATTTTTAATTTTTTGAGGAACTTCCAAACTATTTTCCAGAGTGTCTGCACCAGTTTACATTCCCACCAACAGTGCAAGAGGGTTCCCGTTTCTCCACATCCTCACCAGCATCTATAGTCTCCTGATTTGTTCATTTTAGCCACTCTGACTGGCGTGAGGTGGTATCTCATTGTGATTTTGATTTGTATTTCCTTGATGATGAGTGATGTTGAGCATCTTTTCATGTGCCTGTTGGCCATCTGGATGTCTTCTTTAGAAAAGTGTCTATTCATGTCTTCTGCCCATTTCTTCACTGGATTATTTGTTTTTCAGGTGTGGAGTTTGGTGAGTTCTTGGTAGATTTCGGATACTAGCCTTTTATCTGATATGTCATTTGCAAATATCTTTTCCCATTCCATCCATTGGCTTTTAGTTTTGTTGATTGTCTTCTTTGCAGTGAAGAAGCTTTTTATCTTGGTGCAATACCAATAGTTCATTTTTGCTTCTAATTCCCTTGCCTTTGGGGATGTGTCAAGAAATAAATTGCTGTGGCTGAGGTAAGAGAGATTTTATCCTTCTTTCTCCTCTAGGGTTTTGATGGTTTCCTGTCTCTCATTCCGGTCCTTCATCCATTTTGAGTTTATTTTTGTGAATGGTGTAAGAAAGTGGTCTAGTTTCATCCTGCATGTTGCTGTCCAGTTCTCCCAGCATCATTTGTTAAAGATACTGTCTTTTTTTCCATTGGTATTCTTTCCTGCTTTGTCAAAGATTAGTTAGCCATACATTTGTGGGTCCAATTCTGTAGTCTCTTTTCTATTCCATTGGTCTATGTGTCTGTTTTTGTGCCAACACCATACTGTCTTGATGATGACAGCTTTGTACTAGAGGCTAAAGCCTGGGATTGTGATGTCTCCTGCTTTGGTTTCCTTCTTCAATATTACTTGGGATATTTGGGGTCTTTTGTGGTTCCATACAAATCTTAGGATTGTTTGTTCTAGCATTGAGAAGAATGCCGGTGCAATTTTGATTGAGATTTTATTGAATGTGTAGATAGCTTTGGGTAGTATTGACATTTTAACAATATTTATTCTTCCAATCCCTGAGCACAGAATGTTTTTCCATTTCTTTGTGTCTTCTTCAATTTCCTTCATTAGCTTTCTATAGTTTTTGGCATACAGATCTTTTACATCTTTGGTTAAGTTTATTCCTAGGTATTTTATGATTCTTGGTGCAATTGTGAATGGGATCAGTTTCTTTATTTCTCTTTCTGTTGCTTCATTATTGGTGTATAAAAATGCAACTGATTTTTGTACATTAATTTTGTACACTGAAACTTTGCTGAACTCATGTATCAGTTCTAGCAGACTTTTGGTGGAGTCTGTTGGGTTTTCCATGTAGAGTATCATGTCCTCTGCAAAAAGTGAAAGTTTGACTTCATCTTTGCCAATTTTGATGCCTTTGATTTCATTTTTGTTGTCTGATTGCTGATGCTAGGACTTCCAACACTATGTTAAGCAAGAGCGGTGACAGTGGACATCCCTGTCGTGTTCATAATCTCAGGGGGAAAGCTCTCAGTTTTTCCCCATTGAGGATGATATTGGCTGTGGGCTTTGCATACATGGATTTTATTATGTTTAAGTATGTTCCTTCTATCCCGACTTTCTTGAGGGTTTTTATTAAGAAAGGATGCTGTATTTTGTCAAATGCTTTTTATGCATCTATTGACAGGATCATATGGTTCTTATCTTTTCTTTTATTAATGTCATGTATCACATTGATTTGTGAATATTGAACCAGCCCTGCAGCTCAGGAATGAATCCCACTTGATAATGGTGAATAATTCTTTGTATATGCTGTTGAGTTCAATTTGCTAGTATCTTGTTGAGAATTTTTACATCCATATTCATCAGGAATATTGGCCTGTAGTTCTATTTTTTTGCTAAGTCTCTGGTTTGGGAATCAAAGTAATGCTGGCTTCATAGAATGAATCCAGCAGCTTTCCTTCACTTTCTATTTTTTGGAACAGCTTGAGAAGGATAGGTATTATCTCTGTTTAAAAATTTTTTCAATGTTTATTTATTTTTGAGATACAGAGACAGAGTGTGAGTAGGGAAGGGACAGAGATAGAGGGAGGCACAGGATTAAAAGCAGGCTCCAGGCTCTGAGCTGTCAGCACAGAGCCCAACACAGGGCTCAAACCCATGAACCATGAGATCATGACCTGGGCTGAAGTCAGACACCCAACTGACTGAGTCATCCAGGTGCCCCGGTATTATCTCTGTTTTAAATGTCTGGTAGAATTCCCCAGGGAAGCCATCTGGTCCAGAACTCTTATTTGTTGGGAGATTTTTGATAACTGATTCAATTTCTTCACTAGTTATGTGTCTGTTCAAATTTTTTGTTTCTTCGTGTTTGAGTTTTGGAAGTATGTGGGTGTTTAGGAATTTGTCCATTTCTTCCAGGTTGTCCAGTTTGTTGGCATATAATTTTTCATAGTATTCCCTGATAATTGCTTGTATTTCTGGGATTGGTTGTAATAATTCCATTTTCATTCATGATTTTATGTATTTGGGCCCTCTCTCTTTTCTTTTTGAAAAACCTGGCTAGAGGTTTATCTATTTTGTTTATTTAAAAAAAAAAACAACTCTTGGTTTCATTTATCTGCTCTACTTTTTTTGATTCTATATTGTTTATTTCTGCTCTGATCTTTATTTCTCTTCTGCTACTGGGTTTGGAGTATCTTTGCTGTTCTGCTTCTATTTCCTTTAGGTGTGCTGTTAGATTTTGTATTTGGGATTTTTCTTGTGTCTTGAGATAGTGTTGCGACCAGCGCAACAAACACCGAGATCAGGGTCCTGAGGGTAGGGGAATGTAAGAAGAAAAAGAGAGAAGAGAAGACAGTTTGGGAACAGGAGGGTCCCCTGGGCTGATGGCCCAAGTGACGGCATTATTGTTGCTGTACACAATCTTTTATATCCAGACTCTTATGGGTCAGGCCATTCTAAGAATAAACAGGTTTCACATAATCGCTGCCAACGAAAACATTTAGTTCTGTGTTCTTGTGAATTTTCTAGATGGGTCACAACAAGACCTTGTTGATAAGATTGCTAGCAAAACACAATTCCCATGTTTGTTTCTATCTGACTTGGGGTAGAAAAAGGGAGGTAGCATTACTGCCAACACCTGCAGACCACAGGCTCCAGGAATTAACTTTCTCAGCCTTGACAAGGCTTTCGTATGCCCTTGAAAGTGGGGGAATAGGAGGGGAAACCACCGGGTTGGCTGAGTCGACAGGGAGCCATTGCTCGACCCGGTCTCAGCCTGGCACCGGGGCCCGGCCTCCCACAGACAGGCCTGGATTGCAATGTATTTTCCTCTCAGGACTGCCTTTGCTGCATCCCAAAGGGTTTGGATTATTGTATTTTCATTTTCATTTGTTTCCATGTATTTTTAAATTTCTTCTCTAATTGCCTGGTTGACCCATTCATTCTTTAGTAAGGTGTTCTTTAACCTCCATGCTTTTGGAGGTTTTCCAGACTTTTTCCTGTGGCTGATTTCAAGTTTCATAGCATTGTGATCTGAAAGTGTGCATGGTATGGTCTCAATTATTTTATATTTATTGAGGGATTTTTTTGTGACCCAGTATGTGATCTATCTTGGATACTGTTCCATATGCACTTGAGAAGAAAGTATATACTGTTGCTTTGGGATTCAGAGTTCTAAATATATCTGTTAAGTCCATCTGGTCCAATGTATCATTCAGGGCCACTTTTCTTTATTGATTCTCTGTATAGATGATCTATCCATTGTTGTATGTGGAGTATTAAAGTCCCCTGAAATTACCACATTCTTACCAATAAGATTGCTTATGTTTGTGATTGTTTTATATATTTGGGTGCTCTGAATTTGGTGCATAGACATTTATAACTGTTAGCTCTTCCTGATGGATAGACTCTGTAATTATTATATAATGCCCTTTTTCATCTCTTGTTGCAGCCTTTAATTTAAAGTCTAGTTTGTCTGATATAAGAATGGCTACTCCACTTTCTTTTGACTTCCAGTAGCATGATAGATAGTTCTCCATCCCTTCACTTTCAATCTGATGGTGTCCTCAGGTCTAAAATGAGTCTGTTGTAGACAGCAAGTAGATGGGTCCTGTTTTTTTTTTTTTTATCCATCCTGATACCCTATGTCTTTTGATTGGAGAATTGAGTCCATTTACATTCAGTGTTACTATGGAAAGATATGAGTTTAGAGTCATTGTGTTATCTGTAGGTTTCATGCTTGTGGTGATGTCTCTGGTTCTTTGTGGCCCTTGCAACATTTCACTCACAGAGTCCCCCTTAGGATTTCTTTTAGGGCTGGTTTAGTGGTGATTAATTCCTTCAGTTTTTGTTTGTTTGGGAAAACCTTTATCTCTCCTTCTGAATGACAGACTTGCTGAATGAAGGATTCTTGGCTGAATGTTTTTCCTGTTCATCACGTTGAAGATTTCCTGGCATTCCTTTCTGGCCTGCAAATTTCAGTATATAGGTCTGATACTACCCTTATGTGTCTATCTTTGTATGTTAAGGCCCATTTATCCCTAGCTGCTTTCAGAATTCTCTCTTTATCCTTGTATTTTGCCAGTTTCACTATGATATGTCATGCAGATCAATTCAAGTTAAATCTGAAGGGAGTTCTCCGTGCCTCTTGGATTTCAATGCTTGTTTCCTTCCCCAGATCAGGGAAGTTCTCAGCTATGATTTGTTCAAGTACACCTTCAGCTCCTTTCTCTCTCTTCTTCTTCTGGAATTTCTATGATACAGATATTGTTCTGTTTGATTGCCTCACTTAGTTCTCTAATTCTCCCCTCATATTCCTGGGGTTTTTTTGTCTCTCTTTTTCTCAACTTCCTCTTTTTCCATATTTTATCTTGTAATTCACCTATTCTCCCCTCTGCCTGTTCAATATGCACTGTGGCCACCTCCATTTTATTTTGTACCTCATTTATAGCATTTTTTAATTCATCTTGACTATTTTTATTCCCTTGATCTCTGTAGAAATAGATTTTCTGCTGTCCCCTATGCTTTTTTCAAGCCCAGCAATTAATTTTGTGACCATTATTCTAAATTCTTGTTCAGTTATATTGCTTAAATTGGTTGTGATCAATTCGTTAGCTGTCACTATTTCCTGGAATTTATTTTGAGGAGACTTCTTATGTTTTATCATTTTGGCTAGTTTTCTGTCCCTTATGTGCTTTAAAAGCTTGTTGTGTCCTCTGCACCTGCAAGCACTGCTATATTAGAGGGGGGTCATACACTGTACAGGGCTTGGCCCTCCAGAAGGTGTTTTCTTGGAGATTGTTAATTGCTCTCTGTTGTTGTGACTTTGGTTATTTTATTACCCTACTCATAGTAATATTTTAGACCCTCCACCAGATGTACTTTGATTTGTTCCTTGGAGTAGCCCTGTAAAGGAAAACAGACAAACAGGAGACAAAAACATGCAAACACACAAAAAAATAAACAAATATACAAAAACAAAAAACTAAATACTAAAAAAAAAAAAAAAACCTGAAAAGCACGAACTACAAGTAAAGAAGAGGGTGGAGGCAGTGCTGATGGAAGAGAACAAAGAGAGAAATGATAGGAGTGGGGGGGAAAAGAAAAAATAAACATTGACTAGGCAGGGAGACTAGAAGGGTTAATCCAGAGAGAGAGAGAAAGGAAAATAAAGAAAGAGGCAGGGAAAATGAAGATAAAGTTACCCAGAGAGAGAAACTATATGGCTTGATTATTCCAGAGAGAGAGAATGGAGTATAAAGAAGGAGGTGTAGAACATGTATCAAGACAATGGATTAAATATGCCTGTTTAGACAGACCAATAACCGGAGTGACCAGCCTAGGGGAGGAAAGAGATAAGGAGGAGAAATGGGGGTTGGGTGAATATATTTATATATCCAGAATTGACCTAGAGTTAATCCAGGCAATGCTGCATTGCTTATCAGGAGGAGCTGCCTGTAGGTTCTGTGCCGCTCCTCTGGTGGATAAGTAGTTACCCAGTGTGAAGGGGTGTGGTTTGGTGTAGTCTGGACACACCTCCACTATGAGCCATGGGACTGATCCCTCAGACCCCGCCTTGGTGGTGGTGGTGGGGGGGAATGGCAATCCCCCAGTCTTTTCTCCACGGACCCAGACCCAGTGGACTCTCTTTGAGTCGCCCTCACTATGCTGCGGGCACAGATGGGGCAGTCCTTCTCACTCTGTCAACTCCCATCACCCTGTGCATGGCTAGGATTCAATGTCCCGCTCTGTGTGCTCTGGCACTGGGGAAGCGCCTCTCAGTGTGGCCTGATAGATGGTCCCAGCTGGCTTTGTCTCTGCCGCCACAGTTTGGGGAGGACCGCCTTTTCCTACTGTGGACTACACCGCCAACCTCCCCACCGAGCCTCAGGGTGGGTGGCAGATGCAGGCAAGCTTTGTCTTTTCCCAGAGCACTCCAGGGAGGGGGCCACTTTCTCCTACTGCAGACTGCACCCTTGACCCAGCCACTGAGCCTGGGGGTGGCTGACACAGGCAGGCTTTGCTCTGTCCCATAGCACTCCAGCGGGAGGGCCGCTTTCTCCCACTGCGGACTGTGCCCTCGGCCTAGCCACTGAGGCTGGGGGTGGAGGACACAGGAAGACGCAGGCAGGCTTTGTCTTTTCCCAAGGCCCTCCAGGGAGGGGACTGCTTTCTCCCACTGGGGACTGCACC
Source organism: Herpailurus yagouaroundi (assembly GCF_014898765.1). Classification (NCBI taxonomy): domain Eukaryota; kingdom Metazoa; phylum Chordata; class Mammalia; order Carnivora; family Felidae; genus Herpailurus; species Herpailurus yagouaroundi. The sequence continues at coordinate 170,823 of NW_024420251.1, read as the reverse complement.
CCTGACCTACCACCAAACCCATGGCCGGCTCCCCTCCTTTGTCTCTCCACAGAAGGCGGTCCCTCTCTTCCAGGCCTACATGGCTTGTTTTATCTCTCCCAGTTTGCAATCAACCATCTATCTTTTCTCAAGTTGTCCCATTTTCTTCCTGATGGATTCAGTCTCTTTTCCTTCCAGACTCTGGGGTTCAAAGTCCTTTGGCTTCAGCACTTCTTTGTTTGAGAGATGCAGGAAGTATGGATCCCCCTACTTCTCCACCATATTGATTCCAGGGCTTCTTAATACTAAGGCCAGTGGTGGAGCCAACTGTCCTGAATGAATGGCTTCCACACAGGGAAATGTGGCTTTTCAGGCTACCTGTGGAAGGGATTGTTGTAATAGGACAGTAGTTGCTCCAGTATGCCTGGGACAGGCTATTGTGATCTGCTGAAAAGTCAGTGGATTTTTATAAACACAAGTTTGGACAAAGACTGTCTCCATGTTATCCATTGATGATATTTGTTCTTCAGTGGCACTTCAGTCTGCTTCCCCAAACTAACCCTGCTGAACCAGTAATCTGAAGCAACAATGAACATTTATTATGTGTCATGTCTAGGCTGCATGGAGGGGTCACAAAGAAAAGAGAGAACCCTTGTGATGCAGAAGCTTATGGTCTTCTGGGAAAAGAAATCCATACAGCTAACTAAGTTTCATGATTTGGGAGCCACAGGGAATGTGGGGGCCTATACAAACAGCCTGGTTTCCAAATAAAACACACTTTTTAATTTTTCCCAATTTGTTTTCTCCCAACTACCCATCTCTTGCCCCCGCTCTGCTACAATTCTTTCTCCACTGTTGGTGCCAGGGGAGCTCCAGATAGAGAGAAATTAATTTGACAGAGAAGCAGAGAGACAGTTTCTAGAAAGAAAATAGGAGATGGGGTCTTGATATTGCTAAGAGTTGCTATCCTCCTGGTGGCACCATTTAAGGCTCCAAAGTGAGACCCTTGAGATTCTGGTTACCAGCTGCTTTATCCCTGGGAGGCACTTACACAGTGGTAGCTATAATTATTGTCCTACTGTGTTGCTTGATGTTGACTAGTCCCCACAAACACTACATAGGACAAATCATTGATAGCCATAGTTTGGTGGAAAGAAACCTGGACTTGGGGTCAAGGATTTACATTGTAATTTTGGCTGAGCTACTTCACTAGCTATGTGAGCTTAGGTAGTTTATTTATTTTCCTTGCCTCTGCTTCCTCATCTGTAAAATGAGGCGAATAATAATATTTCGGTCAGGATAAAATGAGATTTTATGTTTTAAAATTCTACCATGGAGGCTGACATGCTATGTGTGATCCATAACTGGTTATCTACTGGTGTCATTAAAAACAATTCTCTAAGCAGCAGCAGCAGCAGCAGCATCTTTGTACCAATTCCTCCCCTCCCCCATGTCTGACCTGTATCCCTCTCAGCTAGGTGGGTCCCTGAGCAAGAGATGTTTTCAGGTGGGCACAGGCAGCTTCCTAGCAAAGGATTGACAGTTGCTACCAATGGCTTCTGGAGTGGGGTGAGGGGAAAGACCTGAGTTCATGTGCTTTGATTACTGCCTCCCTCTGAGGAGGTTAACTTGTACACTTCATCTGATGAGTGTGTTAAAGCAGTAATGAGTTCAGTTCAGTACTTTTTCTGTACTGGGAATTAATGACTGTATTGTCCTTTTTGCAGCTATTTGTGCTGTGTTATTACTGATTCTGAGAAGGACTACATTAGTGCTCTGGTGAGGGTATGGGCCCAATGTTTCCCTAGGTTGGCTGATTGCCTGTGGGGATACACTTGGTTCTTGGAGCCTCAAAGTCCTCCCCATTAGCCACCCAGCTGTCTATACCATTTTCTCTCTGTTCCATCTTTCACTGATAATGTTTGTATGTTTGGGTCAATTTTAAGCAATGTGATGGTCAATGTCACTGTAAGACCCCAAATTAGAAACTATCTTTTAAGTGGAAGGCACTTACCTTGGACATAAAATATAATTAGGAGAGAATGTAATGACTTTTGGTTGCCTTTGGTTACCTCTCTCCAACCGAAGAGTCTGGGATTCACCAGGTCTAGGTTCTGGTATTCAAGAAGGTAGCAACAAAACTCTTTCGCTCTCCCTCCCTCCCTCCCCCCCCCCCTTTGTGATAAGAACATTGAATAGGAAATGTACCTTCTCAACAATTTTTATTTTTTATTTATTTTTTTATAATTTACATCCAAATTAGTTAGCATATAGTGCAACAATGATTTCAGGAGTAGATTCCTTAGTGCCCCTTACCCATTTAGCCCATCCCTCCTCCCACAACCCCTCCAGTAACCCTCAGTTTGTTCTTCATATTTATGAATCTCTTCTGTTTTGTCCCCCCTCCCTGTTTTTATATTATTTTTGTTTCCCTTCCCTTATGTTCATCTGTTTTGTCTCTTAAAGTCCTCCTATGAGTGGTCATATGCTTTCTGTCTCTCTCTGACTGACTCATTTCACTTAGCATAATAGCCTCCAGTTCCATCCACATAGTTTCAAATGGCAAGATTTCATTCTTTTTGATCGCCGAGTAATACTCCATGGTATATATATATATACCACATCTTCTTTATCCATGCATCCATCCACGGACATTTGGGCTCTTTCCATACTTTGGTTATTGTTGATAGTGCTGCTATAAACATGGGGGTGCATGTGTCCCTTCAAAACAGCACACCTGTGTCCCTTGAATAAATGCCTAGTAGTGCAATTGCTGGGTCATAGGGTAGTTCTATTTTTAGTTTTTTGAGGAACCTCCCTACTACTTTCCAGAGTGGCTGCACTAGCTTGCATTTCCATCCTTTCAACAATTTTTAAGTGCACAACACTGTATAGTTAACTGTAAGTGCTTTGTTGTACAGGAGATCTCTAGAAATTATTCATTTTATATAACTGTAACATATTGAGCAATAATTCCCCATTTCCCTCTTCCCTCAGGTCTGGCAACCACCATTATATTTTATGCTTCTATGAGTTGGAGTATTTTAGATTCCTCATATAAGTGGAACCATGCAGTATTTGTCCTCTAGTGTCTGGCTTATTTAATTTAGCCTAATGTCCTCCAGACTCATCCATGTTGTTACAAATGACATAATTTCTTTAATCTTTAGTTTTTAAGTTTTATTTATTTATTTTGAGAGAGCGAGCAGGGGAGGGGCATAAAGAGAGGGAAAGAGAGAATCCCAAGCAGGCTCTGCACTGTTAGCGCAGAGCCTGATGTGGGGCTCAAACTCACAAACTGTGAGATCATGACCTGAACTGGTATCAAGCGTTGGGTGCTTAACCGACTGAGCCAGCCAGGTGTCCCAGATTTTTTTATTCTGTAAGGCTGAAAAATGTTCCATTGTATGTATATGCCATATATATATTTCTCATTCATATGTTAATGGACATTTGGGTTGCTTCCATATATTGGCTATTTTGAATAATGCTGCTATGAACATAGAGGTGAAGATATCTCTTCAAGATACTGACTTCAATTCTTTAGGTAATCCCCAGAAGTAGGATTGCTGGATAATATGGTAGTACTGTCACAGATGTATGCTTATTTCCAAACTTATCAACATATGAGCATTAAATGTGTGCAATTTTTTGTGTATCAACAGTACCTCAGTAAAGCTTTTTAGAAAAAAGATTCTTCCACCTTAATTCTGCTGCAGAGCTCTGTCTGCAGCCCTGGAGAGTTAGCTCCCTACTTTACACATACACCCAGAGGCCACTTTGGCTTGCTCTCCCTTACAGGCGCATCAAAGTACCACCTGGCAGTTCCTCAAAAAAATTAAAAATAGAACTATTATATGATCCATCAGTTCCACTTCTGGGTTTTTATCTGAAGAAAATGAAAACACTAATTTGAAAGGATATGGAAACCTTCATGTTTATTGCAACATTATTTACAATAGCCAAAATATGGAAACAAGCTAAGTGTCCATCCACAGATGAATGGGTAAAGAAGATGTGGTATATATTCAATGGAATACTACTTAGTCATAAAAAGGAATGAAATCTTGCCATTTTTGACAACATGGATGGATCTAAAATGTATTAAGCTAAGTGAAATAAAGTCAGACATAGAAAGGCAAATACCATATGATTTCACTCATATGCAGAGTCTAGAAAACCAAACCAATGAACAAACAAAACAGAACAGAAACAGACTCATATATATATAGAGAGAGAATAATCTGGTGGTTTCCAGAGTGGAGTGGGGTGGGGGATGGGTGAAATAAGGGCAGGAGATAAAAAGGTGCAAGCTTCCAGTTATAAAATAACTGGAAATGTAGTTAATTATATTGTAACAGTTTTATATAGTGACAGATGGTAGCTAGATTTATTGTGGTGATCACTTTGTGATGTATATAAATGTTGAATCATTATGTTGTATAACTGAATCTAATGCAATATGTCAACAACACTTCAATAAAAAACAAAAATAAAAACAAAAACAAAACACAGCTCTCACCCCAGAAAACCCCACAAAGTACTTCCTGGCATTGTTGTAGCCATAGTACATGAAACTCATGGCAGGTGGAAGGGGACAGAGGTAATTATTTCCACTTTACAAATGAAGAAACAGAGGATCAGAGTTTCAATGACCCATCCATAGTCACCTTGCATGTCAGTGGCAGAACTACAAGTATTATCAGGGTTTTTGCCTTCAAGCTCAGGGCCATTTCTTCTCCCTAACTACCCTAGGGATGTCTATGAGTCCTTGAAGTAGTGCCACTCAAAGTACTCATTGGTTATAAAATGAGGAGTTGCTCCAGAATGCAAATCAATGCACTGGCTCATTTATTGAGAAAGTCTTGCTAGAAAGTAAATGTCAGCTGTATTAAACAGTGTGTTTAGTGATGAGTTGGTTTACATTCTGGCACAAGTTCCAAATTCCATCAAGGATGGGTTTGCGGACCACGCTTTGAGTAGTAATGGCCTAGATTATTACAGCTGTAAGCTCTGTAGAAGAAAGAGACATTTCTGTCTTAATTACCATAAAAACTAGCTACCATTTATTTATCTGAGCTTTCTTGGTGTCAGATATTGTGCTAAGCTATGTGCATAAAACTTCTCAACCCTTATGGGGCTGGCACTACTATCATCCCCATTTTATATAAGAAGAAACTGAGGCATGAAAAATGTAAGTAGCTTTTCTATAGTCAAAAATTTCATCAGTGATGGAGCTGAGTTTTGAACCCAAACTGCTTGACTCAAAAGAATAATGATTTGCTATATTGTTACATACCTCTCATGTCACTGTGGTATCCCAAGTGTGAAGTTCAGAAGTAATACGTTTTGTTTGAAAGAATGGATGAAAGTGTTTCTTAGGGTGAGTAGTCCGTGCTGGGGAGCCAAAGGATACCTCATAGGAGGAGTCTGATGGAAAGACAGAAGCTATAAGAAAGTATGACCTATTCTGTCTCCTAATGCCATAATTCACACATTAGGAGACTTTGAAGCTTAAAGAAGGGAATTTTAGGAGAGCTAAGAAAGGTAACCATAACTCACATAATGAGCCACAAGCTTGATACCACATGGTATCAACAGAATTAAAGGCAGAAATATACATATCCACAATCATTGCTAAAGATTTTGACAATCTTTTCCTAACAATTGATAGAATAGACTAAAAATTAGTAAATATATAGACGATATGAACAATATATCAACCACTTTAAATCACAAGAGGAATTCAATTTTATTTTGAATTCTAAATGATAATGAGATATCAAAAGTTGAGTAATGCAACCAAAGCAGAGCTTGGGGAAAATTTCTAATGAATCTACAAAGTATCTACTTTAAATAATAAATATAAAATATTAGGAGTAATTTTAACAAAATATGTAAAAGGCCTCTGTTGTGAAAGTGAAATAATTGATGATGACTCAATAATTGGAGATATAGACCATTTTATAGAATGGAAGTCTCAATATTTTAAAATGCCAATTTTCCCCACATTGATTTGTTCATTCAATACAATTCTAATCAAAATTCCATGATGACATTTGTATAGACAACAAGCTGATTCTAAAACGGAAACTGCAAAAGATTTTGTATATCTATAGAAATATTGATAAAAACTAATTTGTAGTGATACGACCTGATTTATAGACTTACTGTAAAGGCTACAGTAACCATAAAAGTTTGGTACTGGCATAAAGATTAACAAAGAGACCAATGGAGCAGAACAAACAGGCCAGAAATAGACCCACACTATATTGTCACTTGAATGTATCTTATGTACCCAAAGCAATCCAATGAGAGAGAAGAAAGTTTTTTTTTTTTAATGCATAGAGCTAGCATAAATGGATAGACATATGGGGAAAAAATGAACTTCAACCACTTACTTGACACTATACATAAAAGTTAACTTGAAATAGAGTATAAACTTAAATGAAAAAACTAATAACCTAAAGTTTTTGGAAGAAAACAAAGAAAAACATCTTTGTGACTTAGAGATAGGCCAATGTTTCTTACAGACATCATACAAACCAATGCCATGAAAAGGGGAAAAAAATAACAAATTAGACTTCATCCAAATTAAAAATTTCTGATAATCAAAAGCAATCAAGAAGAAAAAAAGTGTGCAAGCCACATGAGGAAAATATATTCACAAAACAACTATATGAAAAACATCTGAGAGCCAGTATGTATTAAAAATCTTACAACTCAATAAGACAAACAACCCAATTGCATAAAGAACAAAATATTTGAGTACTTGCTTCATAAAAGAAGATACATGTGTGGCCAAAAGGCACATGAAAGAATATTCAACATCTGTAATTAGGCAAATGCAAATTAAAACTACAATGAGAAACACACTGGCCAAATGGCTAAAGTAGAAAGACTGATATCCATCAAATGTTGGTGATGATGTGGAACAACCAGAAATGTCATACATTGTTGTTTGGAATGCAAAATTGTACAACTCTTTTGGGGAGAAAAAAAGATAGAACAGCTTCTTACAAGACTAAACATAACACCTGCCTAGTAAGTCAGGAATTCAGCTTCTAGGAATCTACCTAAGAAAATCGAAAGTATTTGTCTACTCAAAGACTTGCACAAGATTGTTAACAGCATTTTTATTCATAATAGCTAAAAACTGGAAACAACCCAGGTGACCTTCAACAGAATAATGGATTGAAAAGCTGTGGTATCATCAAATAATGAATATTACTCAGAGATAAAAAGGAATGAATTCCTGATATATGCAATGGCTTGGATTAATCTCAAAAATAGTATGCTAAGTGAAAGAAGCATTACATGAAAGAGTACATATTATAGAACTCTTATTATATAACGCTCTCAAATAAGCAAAAGTAATTTATAGTATAAAAAATAAAATTTGGGTGGATAGCGTGGAGATTAACTGGGAAGAGTCTTGAGGGAACTTCTGGGAAGATGATTATATTTCGTATTTTGATACACATTTATATTGTTTACTTCTATTCATTTGTTACAACTTTCTATTCTCTGCTTCTGCTTTCCATTTCATATAAATTTATACAAAAATACAAAGTTATGAACTGCTATCAAATTTTAGTTGATATGGCTGCTAAAGTATTTAGCGAGAAGTGTCTTGATGTCTGTAATTGATTTTGCAATATACCAAAAAGTACATGGATTGATTAATGGATTGAAGGGTGGATAGATGGATGGATAGGTATGGTGAGATAAAGCAATAGTAAGAAAATGACAGAAACTAGGTAGTTGTAATATGTGTGTTCATTGTAAAATTATTTTTACTTTCCTGTAAACTTTTAACAATTCACAATAAAATGTTGGAAAAAGAAGCCAATAGTGGAGATGTTGTGAAATGTTAAGAAATAACCCACAAAAAGGCAAACAGGTAGGTTTAGGGGAAGAAAACAATGGATGGGACAAGTAGAAAACATAACAATATGGTATACTTAAACACGATCATGTCAATAATGCTTTAAATGTAAATAGTTGGAAGACTTTACATGAAAGTAAGAAATTGTAAGAGTAGATAAAAATGAAAGGCTTAACTTTTTGGTATGTACAAGTAACACAATTTAAATGTAAACACACAGAGTGACTGAATGTAAGAGGGCAGAAGAAGGTAAACCATGCAACAGCTAAACATGAAAAAACTGGTGTGGCTATATTGCTATCAAACAAAATAGGTTTAAATATAAGAATAATTTCCATAAAAAAGAAGGATATTCATAACAATAATATTGTCAATTAATCAAGAAGACATAATAATCATTAATGTGTGTGCATCTAGGATAGACCCACCAACAACTGGAGAACATACACTTTTCTCGAGTACACATTGTATGTTTGGTAAGACCATATGCCAGGACATATACAAATGAAGCCTAAATAAATGTCACAGTGTGGTTCTCTGACCCCAATGGAATTAAATAAAAAATCAAAAGCTAAAAAAGTTCTAAGTAATCCATGGGACAATGGAAACATTACATAAGAAGCTATAAAATATTTTGAACTAAATGATAACAGAAGTATAGCTTATAAAAGCTGTGGGATGTGGCTAAAGCAGTGATGACAGAGAAATGGATACCTTTAAATACGTATATTAGCAAAGAAGAATGGCATAAAACCTACATTTTAACTTGTACTTTAAAGACAGAAGAGGAAGGAAGAGGAGGGAAGAGTATTTTAAACCCAGAGTATGTATGTAAGGAATAGAATACTAAAGATAAGAATGGAAATCAATGAATTAGAAAACGGACACAAAACAGAAAAAAAAATCAATGAAACTAAAAGATGTTTATTTAAAAGATCAATAAAATTGATGAACCTTTAGCTAGAATGATAAAAAAGAGATAAGACCTAAATTAGCAACATCAGAATGAAAAAGGAGACTACTACAGATGCTCCAAATATTAAATGATAATAAGAGAAAATTATGAGTAATTTCATGCCCATAAATACAACAACTTAGACAAAATCTTTGGCAGATATGTATTACAAAAATGTAACAAAAAGCAATAAAAATATGCATAACCTTGTGTTAATTAAATGAATTGACTTCATAATAAAAACCTTCTCACTAAGAAACCCACTAGCTCAGATGTTTCATTAGTGAATTCTATCAAATATTCAAAGAAGTAATGCAAAAGTCCTTAACAAAATATTAAAGCAAATATATCAATGTATTTAAAAATATGATATATGATGTCCAAGTGGGGTTAATCTGGGAATACAAGGTTGACTTAATATTTTAATATCAATCCATGTAATTCACCATATTACTGGAGTAAAAAAGAAAAACACAATCATTTAAATAGAAAAATTAATTTGACATAGTTTAAAACTCATTAATGATAAAAAGAAAAAACTCTCAGGCAACTAGGAATAGAAGGGAACTTCCTTACTGTGATAATAAGAATCTACAAAAAAACCACAGCTGATGTCACACTTAATGATGAAAGACTGAATTCTTTCCTCCAACATTAAAAACAACACAAGAGTGTCCCTTGATACTTCTATTTAACATTGAATTGGAAATTCTAGGCAATGCGATAAAATCCATAAAGGAGATATAAGGCACACAGATTTGAAAGAACATGTAAACCACTACTTATTCACAGATGACATGGTCATGTATGTAGAAAATTGTAGGAAATCCTCAAAAAAGCTACCAGAACTAATAAGAGAGTTCAGTAAGGTTCAGAGAACATAGGACCAGTATATAAAAATCAATTGTGCTTTTATATACAAGCAAGAAACAACTGGAGACTGACCTTACAAAAACATGCATATACAATAGCATCCCAAACCGCAAATACTCAGGGGAAAAATTTAGCAAAATAAATGTAAGTTCTATCTATACACTGAAAACTAAACAAGCAAACAAACAAAAAACTAAAAAAAAAAAAAAAAAAAAAAAAAAAGAAAGAAAGAAAAACCCCCACTACTGAAAGACATTAAGGAAGATCTTAATAAGTGGAAACATATGCTGTGTTTGTGAATTGGAAAGCTCAAATTGTTAAGATGGCAATTGTCCATCAACTCACACAATTACCTTTTTCTTTAAATTGTGGTGAGAGCAGTTAAGATCTACTCTCTTAACAGATTTCAGGTATTTAGTACAGTATTGTTACCTATAGTCACTATGCTATATGTTCAGTCTCCAGAACTTACTGATCCTATATAACTAAAAAATTGTACCCTTTGATCAACATCTCCCCGTTTCCTCTTCCTCTTTTTTTAAAAAATATTTTTAATGTTTTATTTATTTTTGAGAGAGAGTGAGACACAGAGTACGAGTGGGGGAGGGTCACAGACAGAGGAAGACACAGAATCCGAAGAAGGCTCCAGGCTTTGAGCTGTCAGCAGAGAGCCCGATGTGAGGCTCGAACTGGTGAGCCCCAAGATCATGACTTGAACTGAAGTCGGATCCTTAACTGAGCCACCCAGGCACCCCTCCTCTTCCTCTTAATCCTTGGAAAAAAACCTTTCTACTCTCTGCTTTTATGAGTCTATTTTAGATTACAAATATAAGTGAGGTTGTGGAGTATTTGTCTCTGGCTTAATTTACTTAGCATCATGTCCTCCAGGTTCATCCACGTTGTCACTAATGGCAGAATATCCTTCTTTTAAGGCTGAGTAATATCTCATGGTATTTATGTACTATATTTCTTTTATCCACTTATTCATCAGTGGACATCTAGGTTGTTTCGTTATCTTGGCTGTTGTGAATATTGCTGCAATAAGCATAAGAGTATGGTATATCTTTGAGATCTTGATATCAATTCCTTTCTATAAATATCTAGAAGTAGTATTGCTATGTCATATGGCAGTTCTATTTTTATTTTTGAAGCATTTCCATACTGTTTTATATAATGCCTACACATATTTACATCCCATCAACAATGTCACAGGATTCCCTTTTCTCCATATCCTCACCAACACTTATCTTTTGTTTTTTTACAGTAGCCATCCTAAAATAAATAAAATAAATAAATAAATAAATAAATAAATAAATAAAGTAGCCATCCTAACAAGTGTGAGATGATACCTCATTGTGGCTTTGATTTACATTTTCCTGATGATTAGTGATGTTGAGCCCATTTTCATATATCTGTTAGCCATTTGTATGTCATCTTTTGAGAAATGTCTTATTCAGGTCCTTTGCCCATTTAAAAATTTTTTTTAAAATATTTATTTATTTTTGAGACAGACCATGACAGAATGCGAGTGGGTTATGAGCACAGAGAGAGGGAGACACAGAATCTGAAGCAGAATCCAGGCTCCAAGCTGTCAGCACAGAGCCCAACACGGGGCTCAAACTCACAAGCTGTGAGATCATGACCTGAGCCAAAGTTGGACACTCAACTGACTGAGCCACCCAGGAGCCCCTAGGTCCTTTGCCCATTTTTAATGTTTATTTTTATGTACTTATTTTGAGGGAGGGAGAGAGAGAAAGAAGGGGAGGGGCAGAGAGAAAAGAAGAGAGAATCCCAAACAGGCTCCACACTGCCAGCACAGAGCCCGATGTGGGGCTTGAAATCACGAACTGTGAGATCCTGACCTGAGCAGAGATCAAGTCAGATGCCTAACTGACTGAGCCACCGATTAATTAAATAATTAATTTTTTGGTATTAAGTTGTAGGAATTCCCTATATATCTTGGAGATTAACCCCTTACCAGATATATTGTTTGTAAATATTTCCTCCCATTCTGTAGGTCATCTTTTTATTTGTTGTTTCCTATACTGTGCAGACACTTTCTAGCTTGATGTAGTTCCACTTGTTTATTTTGTTTTTGTTGCCTGTGCTTTTGGTGCCAAAAAAAAAAAAAAATCAGTCAAGATTGATGCCAAGGAGACTTTTCCCTGTTTTCTTCTAGGAGTTTTACAGTGTCAGTTCTTACATTTAAGATTTGAATCCACCTTCAGTTGAGTTTATGAATGTGTTAAGTAGCTTGATTGTAGGGATTATTTCACAATGTATACATATATAAAATAATCAAGTTGTACATCTCAAATATATAAAATTTTTTAAAAGATGGCCATTGTTGTCAGATTAGTCTACAAATTCAATGAAATCCCAATCAAATTTTCAGCAGGACATTTTTGTAGAAATTGACATCATAATCTAAAATGTATATAGAAATGCAAAATATTTTGAATATCTAAAACAACCTTGAAAAGAAGAGCAAAGTTGGAAGACTTAAACTATCTAATTTTAATACTTACTAGAAAGCGACAGTTATCAGTTTAGTGTGGACTGGTGAAAGGATAAATGCATAGATCAATGAAACAGAATGAATGTAGAGTTAAAACCCTCCCACATTCTGCTCATATCAAACAGAACACTCCACTCTGGCCACCAAGCAATCCTCTGATTCTCTGGACGCCAGCTGGGTGTTTTGTAGTTTAAATCAATTCTGATACTATCTATCTGGAGATAGCTTCAAATCCCACCAGTTGAGGGCTCAGTCTCACAAACCTGCCCCCACTACAGACACCACTTGCAACTCCAAATTGTCACCTGTGCTCCTAAAACACTGGCTACAAATGTGAAGTTTCCATGCCTGCTTCTTGGGTTCAGTCATTTACTAGAATGACTCACAGAGCTCAGGGAAGCAGTTTACTTATTATTGCTGATTTATTACAAAGGATATTTCAAAGGGTACAAATGAACAGCCAGATGGAAGAGATATGCAGGGCAAGGTATGGGAGAAGGGGCGTGGAGCAACACTTTCACCTTCCCAGCATTTACATATGTTCAGCAATCAGGATATTCTCTAATCTCCATTTTTGTTTGTTTGTTTAACATTTATTTATTTTTGAGAGACAGAGATAGAGCACAAGCAGGGGAGGGGCAGAGAGAGAGAGAGAGAGAGAGAGAGAGAGAGAATCCAAAGTACGTTTCTGGCTCTGAGCTGTCAGCACAGAGCCCGATGCGGGGCTCAAACTCACAAACCCTGAGATCATGACCTGAGCCAAAGTTGGCAGCTTAATAGACTGGATCACCCAGGCACCCCTATTTTTATTTTTATGAAGACTTTATTATGCAGGTATGATTAATTAAATCATTGACCTGTTGGTGATTAATTCAACCTGGAAAGGGGAGAATGGGAAGGTTTGCTTAATGGTTACAGAGTTTCTGTTTGGGGTAATGAAAAAGATTTGGAAATAGTGGTAATGATATCATAACACAGTAAATAAAATTAGTGCCAGTGAATTGTACACTTAAAAGTGGTTAAAATGGCAAATTTTATGTTATACATATTTACCACCAAAAAATAGTAAAAAGATAATAATGAATCTGTATCAGTCCTGTTCACTTGTCTCCACCTTCACTACCCTCACATAGATGACTGTTCTGTAGTTTTCAGAGTTTGTTTTACCCTTCTTTTATTAAATATGTTTCTAACTATTTAATTCTTTTGATGCCATTGTAAATGGAATTTTCTTAATTTTGTTTTGGGTTTTGGAACATAATAGTGAAATAAACACTGTTTAATCAACCATCCAGACCAAGAACAAGAGCTAAAGAGTAATGCTCCAAAATGTTCATTTGTTTTCTGTATATATCAAATATTTTCAAAATATGTAATAAATGGGAAAAATAAAGTATCCAGAAAAAGAGAAAGAGCCTCAAAGAGAGATAGCAGTGATAGCCTCAAAGAGGGTACAAGGCAAAGTCAGGCCTGGAGTAAGGGGTCCCAGGAATCATAGGCACTCAATGGAGATGGAGAAAAACATCTTTGGCATCCACAATGTACTGGCTCCATACAGACAGAAGAGTCCAGGCCCACTTGGATCCCTACCTCTGAAAGTAGAGAGGAATGTTCATTCAGGTCCCTAGGATAAGAGCTGAGATTCAACTCCATAAATTGTAAAGCTCTGTGTCCACAAAAGTGCTTATGTGTCTGTACTGTGTTTGTCTGAACTTCATCCCAACCTGGGGCTGCTTGGGGTCAGTCCTACTCCTGCATTTGCCCCTGAGGGTATTGGCTACTCCAGAGAGATCAGTTCTGCAGAGGCTTTAGGTTTGTAAAGGAAGCTTGTGGCCCTGAATAGAATAGACACTTTGGCAACCATTTAGAATAAATTGATTATGATTAAAGCCTTAGTGGGTAGTGCAGGGCCCTGCAGACAGAGGCCTGTCACTTCTGATTGTGTTACTACTCCATCATCTCTGGCTGACTCTTTGGCATGCTGGTGCAAAGAAGAAGCCTGGATCCCTGCGTTGATTCCTCAGTGACTATTGGGATGTCCCCGGCCTTCATGCATGCCAATGAGGGGAGCACCTCTCCCTTTCCAGATGTAGCCACAGTTCTGATGGTCTAACCTTCCTCTCCATCCCCCATAAGTCACTCCCTATTAATACTTGCCTAGGCAACCACAATAGCCTCCAAAACATTCTCCCTGCCTCCATTCTTCCCCTTTCAGTCTACTTTATGCATGGCAGATAGGGTGAACTTGTACAAATGAAAATGTGACTGTGTCATTGGTCTGCTGAAGGCACGCCCTGAAGATAAAGTCAAAGTTGCTTGGATTACAGAAAGCCTTCCAGGACCCTTTTGTTTTAAGGTGATCAGCCTTTGCTTTGTTTCAGAGTTACTGAGTTTTAGACTTAGATGCTATTCCAACATCATCTAGTCTAGACAACAGTACAAGGCTTTTTATTCAGTGCTAAGCACTCTACATATATTATCTCCTTTAATTCTCATAGCAGGAAGGTACTGTTGATACTTCCACTTAACATATGAAAAACTGGTCTCAAAAAACTTTATTTACTAAAGTTTATCGAAGTAGAAGAATCAAAGCCTGAATTTGAATGTTGACCCATTTCTTAATCACAGGAATCATGCTGTGGGAAGTCTCCAAGTGTGGGACTTCCAAAAGTCTCTGTCAAACGGTTGACCTTCAGTGACAGGTTGCTCACCACTTCAAGCATCCTGTTCCAGTGGGATGCACTCAGCTACTATATCTCGTTTTGATTGTGTTGAAATCTGCCTCCCTGGCTTCAGCTCTGGTAGAGCCCATCAGAGCAAGTCTTATACCACTGTCTTAGTATTGACCTGCCAGGACTGGCAGCCAGTGATGGATTCTCCTTCTCACTCCATTCCTCAAAGCCTTCTGAGGCCCTCAGCCCTTTGGTCAACGTCTTCTGGAGTGATCACCTTATTAGAACTCATACCCACAACCCAAAGAGAGATTTTGGGAATCAAATTTATTTTGTGCTTAACAGCTTTGATGCCATACAAATCTAGGTTCAAATCTCCACTACACCACTAATTAGCTCTGTGACACTGGCCAGGTTACCTAACCTCCACAAACTTCGGCTTCTGCATGTGTATTATGGGGATAATAATAGTACCTTCTTCAAAATATTGTTGTGAGAATTAAATTAATTTATGTAAAGCACTTAAAACACTGCCTGGCACATAGTAAACACTTAAGAAAACTGTTACACTGCACATTTCCCTGGATTTACTTGGAAACAGGCATTTCCTTTTATTTTATAGAAAAAAATGTTGAGGTATACCATACATGCAGTATAGTACACAAAAATTAAGTGAATTTTTACATATGGAAATGAATGTCTACATATTTATAAACATGTATAATCACGACTGAACTCAAGAAATAAATATGTTTCTTACCCTCTTCCATCAAGTCCCTTCCCATTAAATACCTCATCCATAGCTGTAGTCAACAATCTCACTTCTATTGCTATTGATTAGATTTGTCTCATTTAGAGTTTCATATAGATGGAATCATGCAGTTTGTATTTTTGTCTGGCTTTTTTCATACAGCATATTTTTGAGGTCCGTCCATGTTGTGGGGTATATTAGTGATTCATTCTTATTCCATTGTACTATGTTTTGTTTATCCATTCACCTGTTGATGGACATTTGGGTTTTTCCAGTCTGAAGCTAATATGAATAATACTATTATGAATATTTGAATACAAGTCTGTGTGTGTACATAAGTTTTTATTTCATTTGGGTAAATACCTAAGAGTGGAATTACTGGGTCATATAGTAAGTCTATATTTAACTTTATAAGAAATCATCAAATTGTTTTCCAAAGTATTTGTACTATTTTACATTCCTGCCATCAATGTATGAGGGTTCCAGTTGCTTCTCACTCTCACCAATAGTTATTATTGTTAGTATTTTTAATAGGGCTTTTAGTACCCACTCTAGTGTATGCATAGTACCAGGAATTTATTAAATTACTATGCTGTACTCAGTCCTTATATAAGCTTTGTATGTGATGTGTATTGGACACAGTAGGTACAAAAATTCCAATCATGAGGACACCTAATTTTTAGTATCATTACTACACAGCTATCAGGACATAACAGCACTGTGAGGTAAGCATCTCAGGAATCATTATGCTATTGTACAGGTGAGGAAACTACAGCATTTTTCACTCATTAAACAGTCAAATTTTGTTATGTGCCACATATCAGGCTAGACTCTGGAGATTGAAGAGCTAGCCAGATACTTCTGCCTGCTACATTGAGGGTTCCAGGCCAGTGGGGAGGATAGCTTCAGGGCAAATGCTCAGTCACACAAACAAGACACAAAAACCCAAGTGACACGTGAGGCCAAGCTAACCTGAACCCCAGCCCTCAAAGAGCTTGCATTATTTGGGGCTCAGCCTACTCTAGTTTTGAAAGTCCTTTTTACAGAGAACTTATTTTTCAAGCTGGGATAATGATGCCATCATAGCAAGACTGGGGGCAGGACCAGAAGAGCACAAGGCTCTTCAGGGCTGGTGCATAGCAGATAACCAGCAAGTGCTTCTGTGGTTGTTAGGTATAGACTTCTTGGCTATCCTGGTGTCACTCAGACTCATTCACCCATCACTGGGGGTGGAGAAACACCATAACTAGGTTAAAAAAAAAACTCATCATTTGTAATCAGGAGATTCCACCCTAAGATTTTCTATTGGGGGATCCTATTTAGGGATACTCAGTGCTATCTCTGTCCAAGATCTCTTAGAATTACTGGATGCTCTAACCTGATGGCAACCCCAAAGTGATGTTCATGCATTTTTATAGGGCCTGTAACTTAAGTCATATCTCCTCCAAAGTGCCCTTGTATTGGGGGCAATTGATCTAGTTGTTTTCAAGCTATCCATAAATGGTTACACAAACGGAAATTATATTGGCAATATATATGAAAGGGCAGAGTAGGACAACACATGCCTCTTCCCACACATATATCCCACTCCCTCTGTTTGTTCCTTTGGATAGCATGCTAGGGAAATGGGGAACACTTCCCAAGGGGCCTTTTCTGCCATTTCCTTAGAAGTAAGGCATATGTTGTTTTTCTGAAAAGCTGCTTCTTAGGGAGTTTTACTTTTAAGTAATTATGTACCCATGGCAGATTCATCAATATGCAATACATCACTTAATGACAAGCAATTTGTTGTTCTAGCACAAACCACAGCAGTCTTGGTGAATCTGTCCTCCTCTCCTGCCATCCTTCAAAGTGTGACTAGCTCTAGCCACCTTATAGGTGAGCATGGCCCTGGGGTAGAAATGGGACAGAGAGTGCTAATTAACCTGAACTGGGGAACCTAAGGCATACCAGCCATTCTGGAGGCTGTGTAGGAGGCATTGTCAGCCTGTACCCATCCCCTGATGTATCCCAATGACTATAAACAACATTCTTTGCCCAAGGGGTCCATGTGAGCCCCATTCCTGTTTTCCAAAGTTGTTTTGGCTATTATAAGTTGTATCTATTTCCATGTTACTTTTAATATCAAATTGCCTATTTCTACAGAATATTCCTCTTGTGATTTTTATTTTATTTATTTATTTTTATTTTTTAATTGAAATATAATTAACATAAGGTGTTATATTAGTTTCAGGTGTACAAAATAATGATTCAACAGTTATATAAATTACATTAAGTACTTATCACAATAAGTGTAACCACCATCTGTCACCAAATGTTGTTAAAACATTACTGACTATATTCACTATGTTTTACTTTTCATTTCTGTGATTTATTTACTTTATAAGTGATAATTTGTGATTTTGATTAGAATTGCATTGAATCTATAGGACGGTTTGGGGAGAATTAATATGTTAACAATATAGACTCTTCTGACCCAGGAACACAGTATATCTTTCCATTTATTTTGGTCTTCTTTCATTTTTTCAGCAATACTTTGTAATTTCCAGTGTATAAATGTTTTATGGCCTTTTCCAGATTTGTGTCTAAGTATTCCACAGTTTTTGAAGCCATTATAAACGTTTTTATTTTTTACTTCAACTTGTTTCTTGACATATATAGATCTGATAGTATATTCATCTTATATTTTGCAGACTTGCTGTATTAATATTTCCTATCACTGCCATAACAAATTATCACCAAACTGGTAGCTTAAAACAACACAAATTTGTTATTGTACAGTTGTGAAAATTAGAAGTCCAAAATAAGTTTCAGTGGACTAAAATCAAGGTGTCATCAAAGCTGTGCTCCTTCTGAAGGATTTGGGGAAGAATCTGATTCCTTTTCTAGCTTCCTGCATTCCCTTGGCTCATAGCCCAATTTTCCCTCTTCAAAGCCAGCAAAATAGCTTTTTCCAAATCTCTCTCACTCTGCCCCCTTTGCTTCCCTATTATAAGTACACCTGTGATTGTATTGATATTCCAGAATGATATTTCCATATCAAGATCTTTAAGTTAATCACATCTGCCAAATCCCTTTTACCAGATAAGGTAACATGTTCATAGGTTCCAAGGATTGGGACTTGAACATTTTTGAGGGGCTGTTATTCTAACTACAACATTTATCAAAGTCAGTTAGTTTTAGAAAGTTTTTTTTTTCCTTTTAGATTCAGTCAGATTTTCTATGTAGACATTCATATCATCTACAATAGCTTTATTATTTTCTTTTCTAATCTCCATACTTGCCTGCCCACCTTCCTGCCTGCCTTTCCTTCCTTCCTTCTTACTTTCCTTCCTTCCTTCCTTCCTTCCTTCCTTCCTTCCTTCCTTCCTTCCTCCATCCCTCCCTCTCTTCCTTCCTTTCTCTTTCTTTCTTTCTTTCTTTCTTTCCTTTTTCTTTTTTCTTTTTTCCTCCTTCCTTCCTTCCTTCCACCCTTCCATTCTTCCTCGCTTCTTTCCTCTCTCTCTCTCTTTCTTTCTCTTTGTTTCTTTGTTTCTTTGTTTCTTTCTTCTTTCACCTTTTGTATGACTGAGAAAGCCTTTATATCACTTCATTTTTGATTGCTGTTTTTCCTGGGTAGGGAATTTTAGGTTGACAGTTTTTTCCCCAATACTTTAAAAATTCGGATCCACTGTTTCCATTTGCATGTTTCCAAAGGAAATCTTGTGTTAACTTTGTCCCTCTATATGTAATGTGTCTGTTTTGTCTGTTTTCTTTTAAGATTTTCTCAGTATCACTAGTTTTCAGAATTTATGATGAGTTTCAGTGTAGTTTTCTTCGTGTTTCTGGTGGTTGGTGTTTGCTGTGCTTTTTGGTTTATACTTTTCATCAAATTGGAAAAAAAATGGCCTTTTTTTGGTCACATAATTTTTCTATCCCCTCTTTTTCAGTCTAATTATATGTTTATTAGGCCGAATGTTATTTTTTAAAATTTTTTAACAATTATTTATTTTTGAGAGAGGGAGAGAGGGGGGAGAGAGAGAGAACAAATGAAGGAAAGGCAGAGAGAAGGTGACAGAGGATCTGAAGCAGGGCCTGATGTGGGGGTTGAATTCATGAACCTTGAAATCATGACCTGAGCCAAAATCAAGAGTCAGCCGCTTAACTGAGTTAGCCACCCAGCCACCCCAATGCTGTTATTTTTTAAAATAAAATTTCCTTTTTTATCACCTTTCCATTGTATGGTTTCTGTTGCTATGTCTTCAAGATCACTAATATATGTATTTTTTGCAGTATGTAATTTTCTGTTAGTTTATCTAATCCAGTGAATTTTTTTTATCTTATATACATTATAGTCTTCTGTAGAAGTTTGACTTCTATCCTTTTATATCTTCCATGTCTCTACTGAACATTTAATCATGTGGAACACGATTATTACTGTTTTAATGTTCTTGTCTGCTAATTCTGACATCTGTGTCAGTTCTAGGTTTGTTTCAACTGATTGATTTCTTTCTTTGATGTTGTTTAGATTTTGCTGGCTTGTTACATTCCTGCTAATGTTTGTTTAGAACCAGACATTTTGAATGTTACCTTGTCAGGTGCTAGATGTTTTTGTATTTCTATAAATATTCTTGATCTATGCTCTGGGATACAGTTAATTAGAAACAGTTTTATCCTTTTGGGTTTCACTTTGGGTCTTGCTTTTTTTGAGGATGGGGAGTGAAGCATTTCTCAGTCCAGAACTAATAATTCTCCACTTCTGAAGGTGAGTTATGAATTTTCCCAGTCAGTTGGTGGCAGCAGGTCCTATACCAATTCCTGTGTGAGTGCTGTGTTCCTCATTCTCATCTTTCCTTTCCCTAGCTCCTAGTAGTTTCTTCATGTGCATGTGCTGATCAGTACTCAGCTAAATACTTGAGGGAGACCCTCTGTAGATCTCTGGAATTCTTTCTCTGTACATTTGTCTTGTCTCGAATATTCTGCACTTGAACTCTGGCTCGTTGTCTTTCCAGACTCTCCACTCCATCCTCTCAACTAAGGGACATTGTCAGGCTCTGCCTGGGTTCCTGCTCCTTGCATCACAGCTTGGAAACTTTTTCAAGCCAGTGAGCACAATCATAGTGCTCGCTATCTTTGTTTCCCATTTCTCTGGGATTGCTGTCCTTTGTTGGCTGAGGTCCAGTGTTTTAAAAACTGATTTCATATATATTTTTTTTCTCAGGCAGGAGGATAAATCCAGTTCTTGCTACATCATCTTGGCCAGAAGTGGAAGTCTCAATTTTATTTAAAAGTAAAATTTCATTTAAAATTAAATTTATGTTTAAGTAGCCACATAGCTATTTGTAAAATGAAGTTCTAGAGGATTACAGAAGTTCAATGTGGCTGAAATGCAGAAATCCAGGAGTATATCACCAGATTAAGCTGGTCCAATCAGATTTTCTGTTTTGGATTCAAGTTATTAGCCAACCCAGCTTTATTTAGCCATACCTGACTTTCAGACAGGAAGTAACTTTATCAATGAAAAGCTCCATTTGCCACTGCTATTGCCTTATGACCTAGCACCGTCAGTTATTTCAGTCACCACCCGCTTCCCTCAGGGTGAAGGCTAGGTTCCACTATACCTCCATTGAATCCACTGTGATACTACCCAGGTCTGATCTAACTGGACCTGATAGAAGCTTCTAGACTCAGATAAAGTGCTTTATGGAACATGGTATATTGCTACTTCCATAAGTGAGGGATGTCTAAGGGGTCAGATAGCATGACCTGGAACCATAGGTAAGGTAACAGCTTCTCAGTTGGATTTTCAACAATAGCAACAGGAGATAAGATGGACTCTTTTGAGGCAAGGCGCCTGAATTTATTTCTTTATTTTTAATTTTTCTAACATTTCCTTATTTTTGAGAGAGACAGAGACATAGTTCAAGTGGGAGAGAGGCAGAGAGAGAGGGAGACACAGAATCTGAAGCAAGCTCCAGGCTCTGAGCTGTCAGCACAGAACCCGACACATGGCTTGAACTCATGAACCATGAGATCATGACCTGGGCTGAAGTCAGATGCTTAACCAGCTGAGCCACCCAGGCACCCCCTGAATTTCTTTTGAAACTGTGACCAGCTCCATAATTTATCACATGGTATTTGCTGTCATTCCTTTCTTATCTCACTTCACTTATTCCCACACACCTACTGTCCTAGGATTGAATTTCTAAATAAAGCCTTAAGATGCAAACTTTGCCTTAGGCTATGTTTTTTAGGCAATCCTGTGTAAGTTTGTTTTATAGGTCAAGACCAGAATTTAGGACTTCAGGGCCCTGGAGAGCCCCTGAAGTGTGTCAGGCAAGGGAGTGATAAGTGTGCACAGTAGAAACTGTACACTGGTTGCTGAGAGGAAGATGGGTTTAAGGGGACAAGAGAAGAGGAACTGAGACCAATTAGGGAACTGATGTTTAAGCCAAAGTTGATTTTTTCTTAGACTAGGGTGGTAATAGTGAAGGAAGAGGGAAACTGATATGCTGGAGAGAGATTTGAAGCGAGAATCAAAAGTGGCTGATGATGGGGTAGGTAAGAAATAGGAGGATAGGTGAGGAATCATAAAGGGATCATAAGTTACTGGCTTTAATAAATTGGTGAATGCTGTTGTCATTCTCTGATATGAGGGAGACTATGGATTTAGAAAGAGATAAATTCGAGTTTGAACATGTTGAGGATACTGTTAGCCATGCAACAGGATAGATTTAACTCTGCTTTCATGGGAAGGAACATGCATTTGCCTATTTTCCCAGTTATTACTGAGCATTTGGTGTATGTGTGGTAGTAGGGAGGGGCACTGGAAGGAAGAGAGTAGGTTGTTTATCTTGTTAAAGATGTGGAAACTGAGACTTTAGCTGAGCAAATGACTAACCCACAAACACATGGCAAAGTTGTGACTCAAACAATGGTCTCAAGGTTCTGGGTAAGTAGTGGAGACAGGGGAAGCATTTGCTGATCTTGGAGTTCCTGGGTTGAAAGCCACTGTGACCTCTGTGTCCTTTCTGTTGCTTATTCATTGACCATCTATCCACAGTTGCTGGGGAAATAATCTGAGTCTCTTGGTCTTTTGGTTTTGCCCAGTAACAAAGCAGAAGTTAGGTCTCTGAAATTGGAAACATATTTTCTTATGGTTTACCTTGATTTCTGTCCCATAACTCACCTAGATGCCTGTAGACATGGAAGGATAGCACACCTCTTTAAAGAACAAGGGACCTTGAAACCTACAGCAGAAAGTTGAGACCCAGCTGTGGTTACTGTGGATCCTTTAATGTGGCAATATGAGCTGTGCAACCCTCATGTCACCACCATAGGATCACCAAGAAGCAACAAGCAGCCTAAAATATACCTAGGACTTCTCTGCCTCCTTTAATTGGGTCTTCAGCTCAGCAATGTTCTCCCTCTCCCAAGGAGTCTCAAGGATCAGCCTATTCATCAGGCTCCTGTCTGGATCTTTGAGGATTTAGGTTTAATTCTGAGGACAAGGCTCATTCCAGACATAAAGCTTGGGGCTTTCAAGCTCTCACTGCAGGCAGCTATGAGACAGGTTTATTACTCAGGCCGAATCATTAAAGATCTGGAAATTGAAGCTATTTGTACCCCTGCCAAGCATAGCTCTCTGGTCTGGAAGAATCCCAGTTGTGTCTTGAACAGATGAGTAATTCTCTGCCCACACTGCAGCTTCATCTGTAGGGAAGGTCTAACTACCTGTGTAAATAGACTGGGCAGAGGTTTGGCAAACTATCCTGTACATGTATGTGGCTTACAGGTCTCCACCTGCCTATTTGTTAGTCTCATATTCCAGGAGCTGGTCCCAAGTTGAAATAACCCAGAATAAAAGGACATGGTATTGGGGCACCTGGGTGGCTCAGTCGGTCAAACGTCCGACTTCAGCTCAGGTCATGATCTCACAGTTGGTGGGTTCAAGCCCCATGTTGGGCTCTGTGCTGATATCCCAGAGCCTGGAGCCTGCTTCAAATTCTGTGTCTCCCTCTCTCTCTGCCCCTTCCCTGCTCTCACTCTGTCACTGTGTCTCTCAAAAATAAATAAACATTAAAATTTTTTTTAAAAAGGACAAGGTATTGGTTTTTATCTGGTGGCTTTTGGTTAGCTTCAATGCCACAAACATATTCAGAATGTCTACTGCTCTACCAGGCACGTTGCCATAGGTCATGCCTGATCCTTGCCCTGCTAATGTTCATAATTTGGAGGTGCAGGTAGACCTATGGGGCTAGCTAATCATTATATAAGGAAATTAGTAAAAGATCCTCTGAACTACAGAGAACCTCAGTAAAAATTGGGAAACTGATATACATGCTTATTCTTGTGAAGGCAGAGTTAAGTCCATCTCTGGTACCAGTGTCTGTGGGGCAGCTTGGGGCACAGCTGCCAAGAAAGAGCTAATATGAAATCTTCAGATTCTAATCTGGCCTGCTGCTTGTGTGAGCTCAGGTGGTGTTTGGTTGTCAAACTCCTTGATGATCCCAACCTGGCCCCAGTCTAGATCCTGGCTCTTCTGAGAAATAACTTCAATTAAACAGCCTGCAGAATAAAAACAACAATTTTGTTTATTTTCTTGTTTGCAAAACACCCCCCAAAGTACTAGTATGATTTTAGCAGCTTTTAGAGGATTTAGGGGGCAATTAGCAGGACTCAGGAATGAAAAGATTTAACCCTTTTTACAGGGATTAAATGTTTTCCCTCAGATTTTTGTAGAACTGTTAAAAAGTTGATGGGGGCCCACCCAGGGGACTTATACTATGGAAGGCCTAAAGGCCAGTCCATCTGAGCCTTCTTGGAGTGGGGATAGGAGTGGGTGGCATGTGTGGCAAAGAGAATAAGGAAACCCCTAACTCCTGGCATTTTGGCATCTTAGATATAGAATAAGCAGGCCCTCAGATTCCACCTTATCATCCCCACTATACCAATATGGACATTAAAGCTCAGATATGAGGCAGGAACTAGTCCAAAGCCATATAGCCAATCAGGGGAAAATCAGGTGTGACCTTACTTCATATACCTGGCTTGGTGTTCTTACCCCAATCCTATCTCTGTTGAGTGTTCCATTGCACATTTCCCATTAGGGCTAGTTCAGAAACAGGAGCTGTCAGGTCAGGATGCTAGGCATTATCCCTCCCAGACCTGGTTCTGTGGGTAGTGGGGACTGAGGAAGAAGCTTAGAAAGTCCTTTGTTGGGAATGGTTCAACAGGGAATTAGTGCCCCTGGGTCTCAATTGGTACAAGCCTGTCCCCCAAGAAGCTGTTGAGAGTACTTCTTCCCAGAGGGAGACATTGCCAAGGGCTATCCGTGGGCATAGATGATTAACATGCAGCTCAATGTACTATTTTTTTTTAACTGCCACTGACACTCAACAGAAGACCTATCTCAAACTAGATTTTTTTTTCTATTCTGTCCAGCTTCTGAACTCATCAACTACTAATTTTTCCTTTGTTCTGGTTATTTTTCTCATGGAAGTTTTCAGTGTCAGCTGCTGTTCCTCAAGGGTGGGGAGCCTTGAAGGAAGGTTGAGGAGGCTTGAAAGAAGGTTTCATTCAGTAGGAGATGGTTGTGATGGCAGTGGGAGGGGAAAGTGTCACAGACAAGTCTGTTTTCCCATCTGTAGACAGGCCAGGGTGCTCCTCACTTGCCCCTCACTCTCATATGCATATTGATGGATGCTGTCTTTCCACCTTCTGCCTGATTCCCTCAAGTTAATCTAGACATCAGGACCTGCATCACTTCTCAGGAATCTTCCCAGAAGCATTAACCCAGTCCTAAATTCTTGGAAGAAACTGAAGCATGACCCCGTTCTACTAGTCCCTAAAGGGAAATGGAAAGTTGGGGTAGCAGTAGTGGGCAAGGCCAGGACACCTGTGGCAATGCCTTGCTAGGTACTTTTAGTACCATCCACTTTTAGGGAGCAGATAAGTTTGGGAAAGTAGCTTTGGAAGAGACAAAGGGTGGGTCAGGACAAGGGCACAGGCCCAGACAGGCAGTGATTGACAATAAGCATCATGAAAGGAACAACCTGAATAACTTGCTTCCAACATGCCTGGGCAGCACTTCTAAAAGTTTCCATTGAAGTCTGGAGCCAGGATTGACATCCAAAATGCATAGTACACGATTGGTATCAAGAAAATGAACATAGAGTGAATGATTCCAAATGGGTGGAACATGGTTCATGGACAATAGTTTTTATTATTTTTCTTTAATTCATTCTTTCAAGTATTTCCATTATATTCCATTTCACGTAATAATTTTGGTATTGGAGCTCTGGTTTATGAGCACTTAACACAGTGTCTGGGACATAGTAGTCAGTAAATATTACCTGGTATTATTATAAATCAGAATTTCAAATCTTATTAATAGCCTGCAGGTGTCTTTGGCCTCCAACTTGATCTTCTCTAGGAGGAAAAGTTCCCAGAAGACCTGGTTCTCCAGGCTGA
Organism: Herpailurus yagouaroundi; assembly: GCF_014898765.1. Taxonomy (NCBI): domain Eukaryota; kingdom Metazoa; phylum Chordata; class Mammalia; order Carnivora; family Felidae; genus Herpailurus; species Herpailurus yagouaroundi. Next base: position 144,735 of record NW_024420251.1, on the reverse strand, counting down.
TTAGTCTTTGAGGTGGCCTTAGCCCCATCAGTACCCGGATCCCAGGAACTTAGCTTGCCCAAGCTGTGACAGCCCAATCCTAAACATACAGAGGCTGAGAGAAGAAGCAGGAAGCCCAATACCCAATGGCATATGGATATGGCACAGAGCACTGTCCTGACAAGCACAAAACTTATTCAACCCAACAGCTAGGGTAGCAATGAAAAGAAGAATCCTTAGAAGGGCAGGCAGCCCAGATGAGAAGGCTCTTACAATACTGAGAGAAAAAGAAAAGCATCAAAAAGCAATAAGTAAAGGCATCTCTCAGTATTGTAAGAGCCTTCTCCCAGGTACTTAGCCTTAGCCTGACTAAAGCAGGGCTAAGGTCTGACTCTGTCCCATTCACTTCTCTTTGGGAAGCACAATACATAGAGAGCTTTCTCCTAAACAAATGCCACAGCTTCTCATCTGGGCTGCCTGCTTCTACTCCTGCCCCTTACAATATAGTCTCCATACAGCAACTAAAGCGATCTTTAAATACACAACTCAGATCACATCCCTTCCTTGCCTAAAGTACTACATGCCCACCATCTCGTGGAGAGTAAACACCCAAGTCTTTATGGTGGCCCAAAAGGCCCTCTATGCTCTGGAACATGCTGTCTTACCGCCCCCTCTCCCCCCACTTCATTCCTGATACACTGCACTTCTGCAATAATGTAAGTGAATAATAAAACTTGGGTGTTTTAAGCCACTGAGATTTTCTTTTCCCCCAAAAAATTAAAAATAGAACTACCCTATGATCCAGTAAGCCATTGAGATTTTTAGGTTGTTTGTCGCTTTAGCAAAATTTAGCTTATCCTGACTAATAGAATCTTCAAGCCAAGTCACTAAAAGATGCATGGATGCTTTGAAAATTGCAGACAGAATCCTTTCCTGAGGTCATTTTAAGGCATTCTTAGCAGCATAGCTGGAAGTCAGCTCCCACACCCACTGTCACATTGATATCAAATGCAGTTACAATTTTCCCAAACAGGGCACTATTGGCATTTTGGGTGGAAAGATTCTTTGTTGTGTGGGCCTATCCTTTATCCAGTAGGGTGTTTAACCCCTCAAATTCAAATTGTGTCCCCTGAGGCATTGTGACTACCAAAAACACTGTGCAATTTTCAAATGCCTCTTAGGGGGCTGCATAATCCTCAGTTGAGAACCCCTTGGGTACATGCTTGTAGGCATTTCCATTTTGGAATGACAGTTACCTAACCCCTAAGGTAAACTTCTCTGTGCAAAGGCTCTGAAGGTACCCATGATCAGACAATGTGAAGACAGTAGACTGGCTTAGGTACTATTTATTATCTCAATTTAATGAATAAAAATACTGAGGCTTCAGAGTTGAAGTGACTTATCCAAGGTCATAGAGCAAGTGAGTGTACTCAAGTATTCTGGTTTGTAGTTCACACTGTACCCCCTGTCATGATATTCATGCCCAATGCCCCAGAGAAGGTTATGAATAGAGTGGAAGCAGTCCTGGATGTGAAGTCAGAGTGGTAAAGATTAACATCTTAAGTGAGGGGTGAAAACTCAAATCTTAGCTTGATCCTCCAGCCTAGAGCCAAAGCCTGGCAGATAGGAGTAGGTTGAGAACACACCCACAACCCAATGTGGTAAATGTAATGTCAATTATCCAGGGTTGGTTGTGGGGGGCTCCTTTTTCCTCTTCATCCAGATTAATTCCCCTGTTCCACTGTTATACACCCCATAGCAAACTGTACTTCCCCTCCATATCTCATCACACTTGCAGTTACTTTCAGTGTCAGTTATATCTTCCTAACACACACATACACAGAAACACATGAAAAGGTGAGGTCTGTGAGAGCAGAGACATGATCCATTCTATTCACTTCAGTGTTTGGGACATAGTATGCACTGTGGTAGTCATTAATGCAGTTCACAAGCTATTTCTTGCCTCTCTGTATTTAGGACACATGGTAGAATTGCATTTATTCGTTCTTTAGCAGTTGAGTGTGGCCATGTGAGTAACTCTGACAAATTAGTTTTTTTTTCTAATTGAAGTATAGTTAGCATGCAATGTTATATTATTGTCAGGCATACAACATATTGATTCAACAATTCTATACATTACTCAGTGCTCACCACAATAAGTATAGTTATCATCTGTCACCACACAAGGTCATTATAATATTATTGACTATATTTCTTATGCTGTACTTTTCATCTCCATGACAGATATTTTATGACTGGAAATTTGTACTTTTTCATCCCCTTTATCTGTTTCACCCATTTCACTACCATCCTGCCCCCTGGCAACCACCAGTTCATTGTCTGTATTTAAGAGTCTATTTTTGGGGCGCCTGGGTGGCGCAGTCGGTTAAGCGTCCGACTTCAGCCAGGTCACGATCTCGCGGTCCGTGAGTTCGAGCCCCGCGTCAGGCTCTGGGCTGATGGCTCAGAGCCTGGAGCCTGTTTCCGATTATGTGTCTCCCTCTCTCTGCCCCTCCCCCGTTCATGCTCTGTCTCTCTCTGTCCCAAAAATAAATAAAACGTTGAAAAAAAAAATTTAAGAGTCTATTTTTTTGTTTGTTTGTTCATATGTTTTGTTTTTTAGATTCCACATATAAATGAGATCATATGGTATTTGTGTATCTCTGTCTGACTTGTCTCACTTAGCGTGATTATCCTCTAGGTCCATTCATGTTGTCACAAATGGCAAGATCTCATTCTTCTTAATGGTTGAGTAATATTCCATTATGTATATGTACATCTTTATCCATTCATCTTTTGATAGCTACTTGGGTTGCTTCCATATCTTAGCTAATCAATGAGTTTTGAGTGAAGGTTGCATGTGTAACTTCCAGTGAAGAGCATCTAATGTCCACTGTGAAGTTCTCTGGAGTTTTTCACTCTGCCACAGTGACCAGCAGCATTCAAGTTGATGGCTAATATATTAGGCCATGTTCTAGAGTGGAGACATGGAGCAGGCTAGGGCCTTCTAGCAATGAATATGTAGTGTGAACAAGAAATAAATCTTTGTTCAAAATAAGCCTCTAGGATTGTGGGGCAATTATGTGTTTGTTACTGCAATATTATCTGGAATATCCTGACTGATATAGTACTCAATAGATATTCATTGAAAGAATAAATATTTCCATATTGACTTGACTATGAAAGCCAAAACTGGTAAGACCACAGAACATTTGAAAATGATAAAAAGGTACAGATAAACTTCTGGAAATAAATAGAAAATAAGTAAAATAGTAAATTACAGATGAAAGGATATAGGCTATTTCTAGAAGGAAAATTTAATGATTATTACTAATGCTAGTACTACCGGGATCAAACTCAGGAGTACAGAAATGGATAATAATCCAGAAAGTTTAGTGCATTGCTATGCCCTAGATAAAGGGCAATATAGAAAGTATGTTGGTGCAATGGCTAGGACCAGGCAGTTACTTCATAGCCTGTGTGATATAATATATACCTGCATATAAAAGAGTTTTGGCTGAAATTTATTTCTTCTCCTAATAAAAATTTATATCTCTAAAATCCTTTAATATATAGTTTCTTATTTTATACCTGGCACAAGAGTGGCACTGTTTCAAGGTGGACCTGGACTATTGAGTTGAGATTAGAAGTATCCTGGATGTCTAAGTTTCTTGGTTAGAAGGGAGGTCCAGGAAGAGGGGCAAAGAAAAAGGTTTTAGAGTGGGAAGAGGCTGAGTAGTCAGACATATTTGGGCAGGTGTACCTGCAGGTCAGGTTGGGACTTCCTTTTAAACATCTCTTTTAATAATAAAAACAATAGTAGTAGGCCACATTTTTGGCACACTAAGAATCAGGCAGAATTCCAAACGCTTTGCATGTATTATATTAGTTATTCCTTACAATACCATTAGATGGGGTGCTATTTTGATTCCCATTTTATTCATGAAGAAACTGAGGCCCAGAGAGGTTAAGCAACTTGCCCAAAGACACAGAACTGAGATGGTAAGGTTGGCATATTGTTTCTTGAAAATCTAGTTCCAGAAACCATATATCTAAACCACACAGTGGTGCTTAGGACTATGATGAAAAAGTGTTAGAGGAAGCAGTGTGAATGTGCAAAGTGTGGGACAGCTATAGCAGGAGGTCAAAGGATGATATATTTTTAAATGTGTGTGCAATTCCACCAACCAAAAGCCCAGCTCTGCCTCCTGATCCCTGCACTCTACCCACTCATACCTTTTTCTTTTCATGATTTTATCACAGTGCTTTTATGTTTAGTTCCTACAAGACTCCGGAGCTTTCACTCTGTTAAACTTTGAGCAAGAGCCATTGCTCAGATGAGAGCTATTAAGGATGAGGCAGAAAAGGAGGGCTCATGCATTTTGATGATGAGGGGATTGTGAAAGGGTACACTTATCCTCCACAAGTGGTGTTTCGGTGTCAAAATCAGATCCTGGACCACACATGTTGGTCTTGGGGATAAGATTGGATGGGACAGGTGGAGGCTTTCTGTAGCAAGTTCACAAGTCAGTGAGCAATATTTGTAGGAAGAGAAGGGCTTCCTGCAGGTACCTCGTGCTCTTAGTCTGCTTTTAGATGGGATGAATAAGGGAAAAGCTCATGGACTCTACATCTTTAATTTGTTTGTCTCCTGGTGTGCTACAAACGGCAGCCTGGGGTCAAAAGTTAATAGCCAATTAGGGTGTAGCAAAATTCAAGACCAGAAAAAGTCTCTCCATCAGTTAGGGATGGACACAGGACTGCTATTAACTCTTGGTGTAGGATAGAATTGCCAGGGAATTGGATAAAGATAAAAAGGGACCACAATTTCCAAAACCCTGATGAGTGAAGCTTTTCATTTAATAGGGATAAGCAGCAACCATTAGCATCATTGTGTTTCCAAGGCAACTAGATTACCAGGGAGACATGGGGAGTGTGTGTTCCTCTAAATTGTATCATCAGAAGTAGCTTCTTCCTTAGCATGGCCTTTGAAACCATATAGAATATGAATTCTGCGTGTGTTTTCCTGCATGCCTTTGGTCCAGGTCTATGTTTTGCACTGCTCTGACTCAAATGGTTGGTCAGGAATAAATCAGCCTATGCAGTGCTGTCCCCTTACCTATAGCTACAACTTGCATTCACATGAGAGGTCACTATTTTGACTAAGATTGACTTCCAGTCCTGGTGCACAACCAGGAAGAAAAGTAAAATGAGGTTATGTCTGACCATCCTTTCCTTCCCCTCCTCTCCTCACCCGACTTCAGGCCTAGAAGAATAATTGCTGCTGTTGGATGCCTGACTACTAGTGTGTGTAGAGATAGTTTCTGCCTGTCTCAATCCTTTGTGCTATCTCTTCCAAGACTAGAAAACCCTCCTGAGCAGTAGAGAAAGTGGGGAGAGGCAGTATCACATTTGACAGAAGGCACAAAGCATGTAAAGGCCCATATTCCAGAAAAACAATCTTAACTCTAGTATGGTAGGAGAGTAGAATGCAAGCAAGGAGACAGGTATGAAAAGAAGCTTGAGGGGCACCTGGGTGGCGCAGTCAGTTAAGCGTCTGACTTCAGCCAGGTCACGATCTCGCAGTCCGTGAGTTCGAGCCCCGCGTCAGGCTCTGGGCTGATGGCTCAGAGCCTGGAGCCTGTTTCCGATTCTGTGTCTCCCTCTCTCTGCCCCTCCCCCGTTCATGCTCTGTCTCTCTCTGTCCCAAGAAGAAAAAAAAAAAAAAGAAAAGAAGCTTGAGAGGTAGGTATTGGAAGAAGTCATTGAAGGGATTTAAGTATGGGAGAAAAATGATCTGATTTGTTCTTTAAAAATATCACCTTTATGACAAAGCAGGAAGGAATATCCAATGGGAAAAAGACAGTCTCTTTAACAAATGGTGCTGGGAGAACTGGACAGCAACATGCAGAAGGATGAAACTAGACCACTTTCTTACACCATTTACAAAAATAAACTCAAAATGGATGAAGGACTTGAATGTGAGACAGGAAACCATCAAAACTGTAGAGGAGAAAGCAGGATAAAACCTCTCTGGCCTCAGCCACAGCAATTTCTTACTTGACACGTCCCCAAAGGCAAGGGAATTAAAAGCAAAAATGAACTACTGGGACTTCATCAAGATAAAAAGCTTCTGCACTGCAAAAGAAACAATCAACAAAACTAAAAGGCAACCAATGGAATGGGAAAAGATATTTGCAAATGACATATCGGACAAAGGGCTAGTATCCAAAATCTATAAAGAGCTCACCAAACTCCACACCCTAAAAACAAATAATCCAGTGAAGAAAACATGAATGGACACTTCTCTAAAGAAGACATCCAGATGGCCAACAGGCACATGAAAAGGTGCTCAACGTCGCTCCTCATCAGGGAAATACAAATCAAAACCACACTCAGATACCACCTCACTCCAGTCAGAGTGGCTAAAATGAACAAATCAGGAGACTATAGATGCTGGTGAGGATGTGGAGAAACGGGAACCCTCTTGCACTGTTGGTGGGAATGCAAACTGGTGCAGCTGCTCTGGAAAACAGTGTGGAGGTTCCTCAAAAAATTAAAAATAGATCTACCCTATGACCCAAAAGTAGAACTGCTAGGAATTTACCCAAGGGATACAGGAGTACTGATGCATAGGGGCACTTGTACTCCAATGTTGATAGCACTTTCAACAAAAGCCAAATTATGGAAAGAGCCTAAATGTCCATCAACTGATGAATGGATAAAGAAATTGTGGTTTATATACACAATGGAATACTACGTGGCAATGAGAAAGAATGAAATATGGCCTTTTGTAGCAACGTGGATGGAACTGGAGAGTGTTATGCTAAGTGAAATAAGTCATACAGAGAAAGACAGATACCATATGTTTTCACTCTTATGTGGATCCTGAGAAAATTAACAGAAGTCCATGGGGGAGGAGAAAGAAAAAAAAAGGTTAGAGAGGGAGGGAGCCAAAACATAAGAGACTCTTAAAAACTGAGAACAAACTGAGGGTTGATGGGGCGTGGTAGGGAGGGGAGGGTGGGTGATGGGTATTGAAGAGGGCACCGGTTGGAATGAGCACTGGGTGTTGTATGGAAACCAATTTGACAATAAATTTCATATTAAAAAATATCACCTTTACTACGTAAAAAATGGGTTGTAGAGGTACAAAAGTGGAAGAGAGATCAATTAGAAGGCATTCACAAAAGTCTAGGCAAGAGATAATGGCAGTCTGGAATGAGGTGGTTTCTGTGGCATAGTGAGAAGTGGGTAGATCAGACAGATGATTAAAAGGTACAATTAAAAATATTTAATGTTTATTTTTTATTGAGAGAGAGAGAGGCATAGAGAGAGGGAGAAAGAGGATCTGAAGCAGGCTGTGCACTGACAGCAGAGAGCCCCACGTAGGTCTTGAATTCATGAACCATGAAATCATGACCTGAGCCACAGTTGGACATTTAACTGACTGAGCCACCCAGGGGCCCCAAGAGGTGTAATTGGTGGAACTTGGAGATCTATTGGATGCAGTAAGTGAGGGAAAGAATGGAGTCTAAAATAATTGCCAGGTGTCTGGCTTGGGAAACTGAGTAGAAGGTGGTGCAGCTTACTGAGATGGAGAAAACTTAAGAAGAGGTTTGCTGGATTCTTGGGGATATTTGAAACTTATTTACAACTAATCCAAACCTATCATGCTTGCTATATCATCAGCAATGAACATTTATTCACTGTCCGTGTAAAATAGCTTTATAACATCACTTTGAATCATTTCCTCTGAGTCGATTCTTACTAGAAATAACAATCTTGTTTTTTTCAAATGAAGCACACCCGATCTAAAGATTGTTCCTAAATTCTCGTTGTGCATTCATTTATGAGAGATTAAGAGTTTCTTTCTAACCTAGAGTTAATCTCTTTATCACTAAATGTACAGGATCCACAACTGCTCAGGTAAACTGACTGTAATTTATCATCTCATTGCTTTACCCATCCAGTCAACATTTATTGAGGACCTATTTTATATCAAAGATCTCTGCTGGATATTGGAGATGTAGAAGGATAATATGAGCCATTACAACAACCCATTCATCCATCCATCTCTTCTTTCTTCACTCATCCCTATTCCTCCATTCCATTGTGTTCTATTGCCCAGACCTGCCAAGAAAGAGAAGATCTAACTCACTTGCAGGACTGGACTGCATAATTAATAGGGCAAAGGGAAATTGGATAGTAAAGCAGGGGAATGGGAGAAGAGGTAAATAAAATCAACTTTTTTTGGAAGTTTATTTATTTTTGAGAGAGACAGAACATGAGTGGGGGAGGGACAGCATGAGAGAGGGAGACACAGAATCTGAAGCAGGCTCCAGGCTCTGAGCTGTCAACACAGAGCCTGATGTGGGGATCTAACTCACAAGCCGTGAGATCATGACCTCAGCTGAAGTGGGATGCTCAACCAACTGAGCCACCCAGGTGCACCAAAATCAACTTTTTAATAGAGCCATGACACAAAGGGTTCATTCAACTCCCGTGACCATATAACATCTCATGTTTGAACGACTATGACAGCCACTCCATATGTACTCCTGGCCCTTCCAAACCATTCTCCCCAGAGCAGCCAGAAGAATCTTAAATAGCTAAACCAGTTCATCCCCCCACCCCCACCATGCATGAAAACCTCCAGTTTTTTCTCATCACACTTCAAATAAAATCCACATAAAATATACATACCTTTCTATGGTCTTGCAGAGCCCTGTCTGCCTCTAAAGTCTCACCTGTCATCCATATTCCACTGAGTGACTCTGCTGAAGTCCTCAGGCCTTCTTTATGTTCTTCTAAGAAGCCCAGCTTTCCCACAGTGTCCATGCCAGCCTCTATGCTTGGAAACTGTTCCTTTTTATCTTTTCAGGGCAAGCTCTTTCTCATCATGTAGGTCCCAACTCAGATGCTATTTCCCTAGGGAGGCCTCCTATGATCATATCATTTATTTATTTGCTTATTATATGAATCTGCTAACAGAAAGTCCAGGAAGGTAGGATAATGTCTAGTCTTTTCACTGATGTATCCCAAATTCCTTCTCAGGACCTGACCCAAAGTAGGTACTCAATACATTTTTGTTAAATGAATGAAGGCATAAATAAAGGGACCCTCATATTTAACCCTAGGAGGTAACTGTTAAGCATCTCCAATTCAGTGATGTGTGGACTAAAGAAGTGGAACTACTTGTCCAGGATTGGAACCCAGATACAACAGCTGCTCAGGTGCAGAATTCTAATGATAAGCAGGAGCTCTGCCTCTTCAGTCTCCCAGGCGTGACAAACTTTTTATTCAGGCTCCCTCCACCAAGTTTCCTTCTTTCCTTCTCCTCCTGCCAGCTCTGCCATTCCCCAAGAGGCACAGGAGTTAGTAACTGAGTTCCACAGGCCCTTATGCATGAATCACCCAAGCCCAGTAATGAATCCAGAGGATGCTACTCAGCATCTTCAGAGCTGTTTAGGGTGGGAGATTGAAAGCAGCAGTTCATTACAAACCTGCTCACTTCTGTGCATGTAGGATGGGCTCATTAGGCCCAAAGAAATTGGCCAACAATGGAAAACTTAATCAAGTCAGTTATTTAGCTCCATGCAGTAAGGGGGTAAAAAAAAAAGGTGTGTGTGTGTGTGTGTGTGACCAAATGCAACTAAATCCAATAAAATTAGTTTCTAAGTAAAGGCAGAGTCTTTCATCCTGGTGGGTAATTTTATTATGGGGGCTAAACTGAATGCCAAAGACAAATACTCAGAACTGATGGCTGTGGTCATTTGGGCCAGCTCACTATTACACCTGTACCTCATACATTCACACTCCAGGTGGTAGAATTCACCAGAACAGGGCCTAATTATGAGCTTAAAAGTCCTTAAGCTAGGAATAAAGGATTATGCCACCTTCCCATATGCAATTAAAAACAATGGTTAGCTATTATGTAAACTATAAAATGAGTATAGTATAGTTCTGGTTTTATCCATGGTGATAGCTACCTTGTGCCCCTCCCCCACCAAATAAGTCCAGTGCGGGAGAGGGCCCAGTCAATGTTGGGTGGAGAGCCCAAGATCGTACCACCTGACTCCAGGAATGAAATTCAAACTGCCTGTCAGACCATATCATGCAGGCACCTACCTTTTTTTAAATGTCTTTTGTTTTCTTGTCATTTTTGTTTGCCTTTTCTTCCGTACTCCCTGCCATTCTTCCTTACTCCTTTCCTTCTTTCCTTCCCCCTGCTGTCCTTCCCCTGCTAAATCAGAGAAGCCTAGCAGGTCTGGGATCCTTCATTGTACAGTTGGAATCTGGCTGTGCTGTGGAGGGACATGGTAGAAAATGGAGACTGGCCACAAAAATTGGTTAAAAAAGAAATCAGACTCAATTTATTTCAATTACATAAAGTTCATGTATTTTCACAGAAAATGAGACTGAAAGTAGTAGTCTGGAGCCTTGCGGCTGGTGTGGATGCACAAATAAGACTTGTTTATAGTTAGCACATGAATGTGGTACAAATGGTAGCTCTTGCAATGCTTTGTCCCTCCTCTTTGACTGTTACCACTTTTCTCCCAGGGTAGACCCAGTACAGTTCAGGAGGAATGAGCATCTTTGGAGGATGGAATCGATGGGAAGTTAATGTTATTCTGAGATACCTGCTTGTCCCACCTGTCTGTCTGAGTTTTTGTCTGGCTGGTAAGTGTGAACATGCAAAGAGCTTTGCCAACAAATTTATTAGCAGGATAGAAAAAGCTTTTGTGATGCTGTATTTCACTCACAGCCCATTTGTTCCCCAGGACTCTTACCATTGTCCAAATATGCTGTGCATTTCTAGGCCTTTGCACAAATGTTTCCCTTTGCTGGGAATGTCTCTCCATCTCTTCATCTGGTGCCCTCCAACTCAGGTTTCCGTATCCATCTTAATGTCACTTCATATGTAGAATCTTTCTGAAAACCCTGGTAGATTTAGTCCTTTCTCTGTATTATCATAATCCTCTGCCCATTTCTATATTGCACCAATGTGTAGTATCATTGTCTGTTCTCTTGTGGGGTGGAACCATGTCTTGTTACTTTATCTATACCCTTTCTTTACTTCTTGCCTCCAACTCCCAAACCCCATGATTGGTTCTTGGGATATCTGGAATAAATGCTCACTGAAAATGGAGAAAGTGGTAAGAGAGTGCCTTTTGGGGGAAACCTTGGCTGAGAGCCTCACTACTCAAAGAGTGACTCCCAGAACAGCAGAATCAGGATACCTGGGAACATTTCAGGCCTCACTCCAGACCTACTGAATCAGAATCTTCATTGAAAAAGATAACCAAGTGTTTCTTATGATGATTATAGTTTGAGAAGTACTGTGAGAGTTGAGAGAAGACTGAAAACAACCCCAGTATATTAATAATCTTCTGTATGTCACAGAAACAAGCTAAAGGTCAGAACAGGTTCAAATGTTTACAAACAGGATGCTGAGACTATTTAGACCTGCTTGGGAGAGCAGCTGGCTGACTGTGATTCCCCATGGCCCCCAGACTCCTCCAGGTCATGTTGACCATAGCAGGACCAAGCAGAGGGTGTCATAGCTGTTCCACACACAGCCTCAGACCTGACATCTTTGCTCAAAGTGGCCAGCCCATGCACCAGGCCAGTTTGCTCAAGCACCGTGTTAGCATGTCTCCACACCTTGAATTTGAACCTCCAGTGATTTCTTTGGTCTAGTCTTCTAGTATTGCTCCAGTCATTAACAGTACAAAATCATTTCCACTGAAGTCTCAGGTTTCTGTTAATTCGACCAATTTCCACTATTATTATTATTATTATTATTATTATTTTAGATAACAGAGTCAATTTTAGCCTGATTAATACCATTGCACATTTTTAAGAAACACCATAGTGGTCCTATCTTTTTCTAAGGAAATGAAAATGTCACTATGCTCCAAATCACACTCATCTCTCAGCTAGTGCAGAAGACAAAAAGTCTTCTTTCTGAGTCATTCGTGACACTTTTTTATTTGAAAGTATTATTTCTGTAGAATTCTCTTGGCTCCCAAGTTTATACCCTTTCCCCATCTCAAAGATTTGGAACTTTCTGAGACCACTCACATACTTCCTGCTGCCAAATTTTACTTAAGGCAGGACTCTAGGGAGCTGTGAACCAATGCCAATGGGGAGAGATAGGGAACATCATCCAAAAGCTCAGATGCCAAAACTGCAGATAAATTGCCACCAACAACCCTAAGAACACATCCCCTTACCACATGCCTCAGTCCTTCAAACTCTTTTGCACCTTTACTCACAATGTACTTTCCCTTGGCTGCAGATAGGTGTCAAGCCCCTGGGTGCATCTATTTACTCTCAGTCCAGCAGCCTCCTCTAAGTCTCTCTTTCTTCCCTCCCAAGCCAAGATCCCACACATGGTGGATCACTGGAACAATTCTGTCCCCAGTACTCTTAACTCCTTTGTATTCATTTCTTTCTCTTGCACCCACCCAGCAAAATTCCAAAACTGGACATATTAATAATCCATAATCCAATTTCTTTGCTTTAGACCTAGCTCTGAGTCCAACTGGAAAAAATCACATGATTTTTTAACCTCATTATAAATCAGAGTCTGTCTCAGTTGAGGAATCGTTGCTGCCAGGAAATCCATTACCATGGTTATAGTGAGCTTTGCTCTCATTTTTTATCCAGCAGATGAGGCTGGACCTTTAGATTGTGAGTGAAAGGCAAGCTCAAAAAGGCCTTGGATGCCTGCTCAGAAACTAGCCAGCAAAACTCTGAATGTTTATATTTACCAGTCACTACCCTAAAACTTTTCTGCTATCTTCAAGCTTCATAATCAGTTGTCATCCTTGCTTACAGAAAGCAACCTTGTTCTTACCTCCATGACAAAATTGGGGTCATCAAAAATTATATCTCTAACTTCCTGACCCTTTCCTTTATCAGTTTATGATAGTTGTCTCTTCCCTGACTACATTATCTCCAGCTTCAGACATGACTCTTTTCTTCTGTTCAGAGGCAAGCACTTCTCTCTATTCACATTCCTAAGTCCTTAATCCTTTTTCTCTGTTACATCATCACTCTTTCCCTTTTTAAAAAAAAAATTATTTATTTAAATTCAAGTTAGCTAATATACATTGTACCACTGGTTTCAGGAGTAGAATTTAGTGATTCATCACTTAGGTATAACACCCAGTGCTCATCACAAGTGCCCTCCTAAATGTCCATCACCCATTTAGCCCAACCCCCCC
>NW_024420251.1:0-96521 GCF_014898765.1 Herpailurus yagouaroundi | reverse complement strand
GTTGTAATAATTCTATTTTCATTTATGATTTTATCTATTTGGGTCATTTCCATTTTCTTTTTGAGAAGCCTAGCTAGAGGTTTGTCAATTTTGTTAATTTTTTCAAAAAACCAACTCTTGGTTTCATTGATCTGTTCTACAGTTTTTTTAGACTCTATATTGTTTATTTCTGCTCTGATCTTTATTATTTCTCTTCTTCTGCTGGGTTTAGGCTGCCTTTTTGTTTGCTTCTATTTCCTTTAGGTGTGCTGTTAGATTTTGTATTTGGGATTTTTCTTGTTTCTTGAGATAGGCCTGGATTGCAATGTCTTTTCCCCTCAGGACTGCCTTCACTGCATCGCAAAGCGTTTGGATTGTTGTATTTTCATTTTCGTTTGTTTCCATATATTTTTAAATTTCTTCTCTAATTGCCTGGTTGACCCTCTCATTCTTTAGTAGGATGTTCTTTAACCTCCATGCTTTTGGAGGTTTTCCAGACTTTTTACTGTGGTTGATTTCAAGCTTCATAGCATTGTGGTCTGAAAGTATGCATGGTATGATTTCAATTCTTGTAAACTTATGAAGGGCTGTTTTGTGACCCAGTATATGATCTATCTTGGAGAATGTTCCATGTGCACTCGAGAAGAAAGTATATTCTGTTGCTTTGGGATGCAGAGTTCTAAATATATCTGTCAAGTCCATCTGATCCAATGTCTCATTCATGGCCCTTGTTTCTTTATTGACCATGTGTCTAGATGATCTATCCATTTCTGTAAGTGGAGTGTTAAAGTCCCCTGCAATTACCACATTCTTACCAATAAGGTTGCTTATGTTTATGAGTAATTGTTTTATATATTTGGGCGCTCCGGTATTCGGCGCATAGACATTTATAATTGTTAGCTCTTCCTGATGGATAGACCCTGTAATTATTATATAATGCCCTTCTTCATCTCTTGTTACAGCCTTTAATTTAAAGTCTAGTTTGTCTGATATAAGTATGGCTATTCCAGCTTTCTTTTGGCTTCCGGTAGCATGATAAATAGTTCTCCATCCCCTCACTCTCAATCTAAAGGTGTCCTCAGATCTAAAATGAGTCTCTTGTAGACAGCAAATAGACGGGTATTGTTTTTTTATCCATTCTGATACCCTATGTCTTTCAGTTGGTGCATTTAATCCATTTACATTCAGTGTTATTATAGAAAGATACGGGTTTAGAATCATTGTGATGTCTGTATGATTTATGCTTGTAGTGATGTCTCTGGTACTTTGTCTCACAGGATCCCCCTTAGGATCCCTTGTAGGGCTGGTTTAGTGGTGACAAATTCCTTCAGTTTTTGTTTGTTTGGGAAGACCTTTATCTCTCCTTCTATTCTACGTGACAGACTGGATGGATAAAGAATTCTTGGATGCATATTTTTCCTGTTCAGCAAATTAAAGATCTCGTGCCAATCCTTTCTGGCCTGCCAAGTTTCAAAAGAGAGATCAGTCACGAGTCTTACAGGTCTCCCTTTATATGTTAGGGCACGTTAATCCCTTGCTGCTTTCAGAATTTTCTCTTTATCCTTGTATTTTGCCAGTTTCACTATGATATGTTGTGCAGAAGATCGATTCAAGTTACGTCTGAAGGGAGTTCTTTGTGCCTCTTGGATTTCAATGCCTTTTTCCTTCCCCAGTTCAGGGAAGTTCTCAGCTATTATTTTTCAAATACCCCTTCAGCACCTTTCCCTCTCTCTTCCTCCTCTGGGATACCTATTATGCGTATATTATTTCTTTTTAGTGTATCACTTAGTTCTCTAATTTTCCCCTCATACTCCTGGATTTTTTTATCTCTCTTTTTCTCATTCCTCTTTTTCCATAACTTTATCTTCTAGTTCACCTATTCTCTCCTCTGCCTCTTCAATCCGAGCCGTCATCGTTTCCATTTTGTTTTGCATTTCGTTTAAAGCGTTTTTCAGCTCCTGGTGACTGCTCCTTAGTCCCTTGATCTCTGTAGCAAGAGATTCTCTGCTGTCCTCCATACTGTATTCAAGCCCAGCGATTAATTTTATGACTATTATTCTATATTCACTTTCTGTTATATTATTTAAATCCTTTTTGGTCAGTTCATTAGCTGTTGTTATTTCCTGGAGATTCTTCTGAGGGGAATTCTTCCGTTTGGTCATTTTGGATAGTCCCTGGAGTGGTGAGGACCTGCAGGGCACTTCCCCTGTGCTTTTGTGTATAACTGGAGCTGGTGGGCGGAGCCGTAGTCAGACCTGATGTCTGCCCCCAGCCCACCGCTGGGGCCCCAGTCAGACTGGTGCGTGCCTTCTCTTCCCCTCTCCTAGGGGCGGGATTCACTGTGGGGTGGCGTGGCCTGTCTGGGCTACTTGCACACTGCCAGGCTTGTGGTGCTGGGGATCTGGCGTATTAGCTGGGGTGAGTAGGCAAGGTGCATGGGGGCAGGAGGGTCAGGCTTAGCTCGCTTCTCCTTAGGTGATCCACTTCAGGAGGGGCCCTGTGGCAGCTGGAGGGAGTCAGACCTGCTGCCGGAGGGTTGGCTCCGCAGAAGCAAAGCATTGGGTATTTGCGCGGAGCGAGCAATTTCCCTGGCAGGAACTGGTTCCCTTTGGGATTTTGGCTGGGGGATGGGTGAGGGAGATGGCGCTGGCCAGCGCCTTTGTTCCCCAACAAACTGAGCTCTGTCGTCAGGGGGCTCAGCAGCTCTCCCTCCCTTTGTCCTCCAGCCTTCCTGCTTTCTGAGCAGAGTTGTTAACTTATGACCTCCCAGATGCTAAGTCCCGCTTGCTGTCGGATCACACTCAGTCTGGCCCCTCCGCTTTTGCAAGCCAGACTCGGGGGCTCTGCTTGGCCGGCGGGCTGCCCCTCCGCCCCGGCTCCCTCCAGCCAGTCCCTGCAGTGCGCACTGCCTCTCCACCCTTCCTACCCTCTTCCATGGGCCTCTCGTCTGCACTTGGCTCCAGAGACTCCGTTCAGCTAGTCTTCTGGTGGTTTTCTGGGTTCGTTAGGCAGGTGTACGTGGAATCTAAGTGATCAGCAGGACGCGCGGTGAGCCCAGTGTCCTCCTACGCCGCCATCTTCAGAAAGGTCTCCTAAGAGACTCTTAAAAACTGAGAACAAACTGAGGGTTGATGGGGCGTGGTAGGGAGGGGAGGGTGGGTGATGGGCATTGAAGAGGGCACCTGTTGGGATGAGCACTGGGTGTTGTATGGAAACCAGTTTGATAATAAATTTCCTATTAAAAAAGAAATAAAATATTAAAAAATAATTCTTCACAACTAAGGCAAAACACTTCTGAGTACTTTAACCAGTGCACTATGAATTATAAAATTTTCCACTCTGTTGCGAACAAGAACTATACTCAGCCCTATGTGAGCTCAGGAGATCTCTCTGTATACCTTTTCTATCTCCAGTAATCTGTACAGGAGGCTCTAGCCACCTTCGCCTCCCTGGTGTTCCAGCTCCATCTCTTCAACACAAGGATTTCTCCCCCACTATTTATTGTGGTCTGCAGTCTCTTTCTACGAAGTAAGTAAGCTAAGGGCAATTGTAGAATTTGCCTTATTTGTTTTTTCATTTAGCATAAATCACTGTCCCATGTTGCCTAACTCCAATAAATTAAAACGTTTTGTTATATATATGTATATATTACATATATATGTATGTACATGGTATAATTGTGTATATATATATATATTTTTTCAATTGTTTTAGGTAGGTGTGTAAATTTGGTCCCTATTCATATTGGTCAGAATCAGAAGTTCTATGCTCCAAATTTAAAACCTAGATTATCTATAGCCTAACCTATCTATAACAAATGCACCAACATTTCAAATTTATTCAAATTAAATATGTGATGGGGATAAAGGAGTGCACTAGTGATGAACACTGGGTAATGTATGGAAGTGTTCAATCACTATATTGTACACCTGAAACTGATATTACACTGTATGTTAACTAGAACTTAAATAAAAACTTCAAAAAAATACAACCAGAATTGAAAGACTGTGGGACACACACACACACACACATACATGTAGATAGACACACATACAACCAGGAGAGTATACAGCAAAATTCCAACAACCGTTTTTCTCTTGCTAGTGAAAATATAATTTATTTATTCTTTCAATATTTTCTTTTTTTTTTAATTTTTAGTGTTTATTTATTTGAGAGACGGAGAGACAGAGAGAGCATGAGCAGGGGAGGGGCAGAAAGAGACAGGAAGACACAGAATCCAAAGCAGGCTCCAGGCTCTGAGCTGTCAGCACAGAACCCGACACAGGGCTGGAACTTACCAACCACAAGATCATGACGTGAGCTGAAGTTGGACGCTTAACCAACTGAGCCTCCCAGGTGCCCCAATATTTTCTAATCCTTTCTGAACCACATATACCTTCCCTTCATAAGTATAAAATATCATAAATATTTTAAATGTGATTTACACTACCAAAAATAAACATGAATTCTGTAGATGGCTAGTTTCTAATATTGATCAACATCATCCTAGACTCTACTCAGCCTCCACTGTACTCATCATTTGTGTAACTAGAAAGAAACAAAAACTTTGAAATTCAATTATTAGGCTACATGGTGTCACACAAATTTCAGCCTTTTAAATACAATGCCACAGATAAGAATCTACCTTATTTTTAAGCCCTCCCTTCATACAAAGTATTAACTAATATTTTGAAAAGAAATTATATTTGTATTTAAACCATATTACACATGACACAGTTAGATCCACTATTTATTTATATAAGCCTGTGCCTAGCCAAGAGGAATTATAATGATTACATTCATTATTATGCATGTTATTTATGTCTCTTTTCCAAGTTAACAATAAACAAAATTATTTTTAAAACATATACTTCAGTCAGTACTGCCATTAATTCCCAGCATTGCCTGAAAACACACTTTTATTTAAATATTCCTTGATTTTCATAAGAACAATGTAAGATTTTCTTAAGTATGATCAGCAATTTCCTTCATAGACAATTTTACAACACATAGTTTTCTAAATTAATAGCTGATTATCTTTCACAAAGTAAATACCATGTAAAAAGAACTATAATTCATAATTCTGTTAAATTTTCTTTTGTACTGTAGGTGTTAGTGTGTTTCTCCTCTTTCAGAAGAGCTACGCTTTTTTTTTTTCTCCTGTGAGTACTTTAATTTATGTCCTTAGCCTTTTTTGGGGGCAAAAAACATAAACCTGAGTTTTGCCAAATTATTTTGATTCAAAAGGTTTTCTATAGATTTGCAGTTATAAAATCTATGCACATAATTTATTTCTTTGCCATGGAGTAATCTTATGATATTTTTATTTTTCTCATTTTAAAATGTGGATTCACATTCTCAAGAATAGGATAAAAATTAAAATAAGTAAGCACTAGTACTTTTACTAATATCCTTTTCTTGCCAACATCATATTCAATCAGAATGTTCCCCCTTGCAAAAAAAAAAAGTTCCTTGTTTTTCCATAATATCATTTTGTTTTCTTTATATACATTTGGTGTGTATCTAAATGGTTTGCTGGCTATTCCACACTTTTAAACAATTACACACTACTATTAGGTCATAATATAGTTATGTTATGTGTTTTGTCATTTTATCCTTTCTCAAAATTGCTGTATCATATATTCTTTGCTCTGAACATGTAGTTTCTTATAATGTTTTTTAATTTTAAATTTCAGTATGGTTAACATACTGTATTAGTTTCAGGTGTACAATATAGTGATTCAACACCTACATATGTTAGTTTCCTATACTTTTATCTGTATCCAAAGCCATTGCTTCTAAAAATGCTCCTTTTAAAATTCCTCAGGCTGACTCTTAAAAACTGAGAGCAAACTGAAGGTTGATGGGGGGTGGGAGGGAGGGGAGGGTAGGTGATGGGTATTGAAGAGGGCATCTTTTGGGATGAGCACTGGGTGTTGTAAGGAAACCCATTTGACAATAAATTTCATATATTAAAAAAGTACAACTTAGTTAAAATACAAAAATAAAATAAAATTCCTCAGGCTGATATCAAACATTTCAGCTTCTCTGATCTTTTTAAGGAATTGTGTTTTTTTGTTACATTATTCTTTTTCTAATTTTGATTTCATTACTTCCTGTTCTTACTATATTATTACCATCCTTTTCTTGCCTTGGATTTAATTTATGTTTCTTTTTTATATTTTCTTACAGTAGAAGCTTAGACTTTTTAATTTGAGTTCCTTCTTCCCTGTATAAGCACTTATTAACATAAATATCCCTGTAATGCATGACTCTGGCTGAATTGCACAAACTCTGACATTTTTATTTTTATTAAATTGAAAGTGCTTCTATTTCACTGAATAGTTTATTTTGATACACGAGTTACTAAATATGTGTTTTGTAGTTTCCAAATATTTGGAGACTTTGCAGAAACCTCTTTTGTTATATTCCTCAGTTTAATTCCATATGGTTAAGGAACGAGTACATTGATTAATAGTGTTGTTAGGTTTCTTCTATATTTCCAGATATTTTATTTATCTTCTACTATAATTTACTCAGAAAGCAGTGTTTAGCCTCTGAATATAATTGTAGATGTGACTATTTCTCCTTTTAGTTCTATCAGTTTTTGCTTCATGCGTTTTGAAGCTCCAATTTAGGTGTATACATGCTTAGGATTGTCATGTCTTCTTAATGAATGAACTCTTCCATCACTATGTAATGTTCCTATATATCCACATTAATTTTCCTCCTTATGAAGTCCAATATTTCTGATATCAATATAGTTACCCCAGCTTTCTAGTTTTCCAAATTATCAAATGGAAATTTTTTTCCTTTTGGTATACAGTTCTAAGCTTTAATGTACATATAGATTTGTGTAACCACAACCACAATCAGGGTATAGAACTTATCACGCTCCAAAAAAAATTTCATGTGATACTTATTTATAGTCATAACTTCCCCTGGCACTTAACCTTGGCAACAACTCATCTGTTCCCCATAACTTTACTTTTGTCTTCTCAACAAAGTCATATAAATGAAATAATAGAGAATGTAACTTACTGAGACTGGTTTCTTTCACTCAGAAAGCTGCCTTTGTGGTTCATCCAAGTTGTATGTATCAATAGTTCATTCCATTTAATTGCTAAGTAGTAACCCATTGTATGGATGCACCACAGTTTGTTTATCCATTCATCTGTAAAAGGACATTTGGGTAAATATGAATATATTTTGGCAAATAGGAATAGAGCTGCTATAAACATTCATGTCTAGGTTCTTGTGTGAACTTAAATTTTTATTTCTCCAAGGAGTGGCATTGCTGACTCATATGGTGTCTGTATGCTTTGGAGAAACTACCAAATCATTTTCTTCATTGGTTGTACCATTTTATATTCCCACCAGTAATGTATGAAAGTTTCAGGTGTTCTTTATCCTTGCTTGCATTTAGTGATGCTCTTTAAAAATTAAAAACACTTTGGGGCACCTGGGTGGCTCAGTTGGTTGAGCATCCAACTCTTGATTTTGGCTCAGGTCATGATCCAGGATCATGGGATCTAGTCCTGCGTCAGGCTTGGTGCTGAGTGTGGAGCCTGCTTGGGATTCTTTTTCTCTCTCTCTCTCTCTCTGCTCCTCTCCCCAACTCATGCTCTGTCTTTCCCTCTCTAAAATAAAATAAGTTTAAATTTAAAAACATTTTTGTTTTAATTTTAACCTTTCTCAAATGTGTGCTGTGGTATTGAATCATAGTTTAATTTGCATTTATTTATGGTTTATGATGTAGAACACTTTGGTGGAGTGCTTACCGACATCTTTTGCCAAACTTAAAATTGTGTTTCTTTTCTAATATTAGAGTTTTGAGACCTCTTTATATATTATGCACATAAGACTTTTGTTGGATATATGATTTGCAAACATTTTCTTTCTGTTTGTATTTTGACTTTTTATTCTTTTTCTCAGAGCAAATATTTTTAATTTTGAATATACCTAATATATCAATTTTTCCCTTTATGGATGATGCTTTTGGTGTCATGTTTAAGACTTCTTTGCCTAACTCCAGGTCAAGAAGATTTGACTCTAGGGTTTTTTTTAAACATTTGTAGTTTTTCATTTAACATTTAGATCTTAATTTTGGTATAAAGTGTGATGTTTAGGTAAGAGATTCATTTTTTAACATAGATGTTTAGTTGTTCCAATATATTGAAAAGGCCAACATTTCTTAATTGAATTGGCTTTGTCCTTTGTAAAAACTCTGAGTAAGAGATCTGTATGCTGAAAACTATAGGAAGCTTATGGAAGAAATTGAAGGTGCAAAGAAATGGAAAAACATTCCATGCTCATGGATGGGAAGAACAAATATTGGTAAAATGTTGACACTGCCCAAAGTAATCTACACATTCAAAGCAATCCCTATCAAAATAGCACCACCATTCTTCACAGAGCTAGAACCAACAATCCTAAAATTTGTATGGAACCAGAAAAGACCCTGAATAGCCAAACTAATGTTGAAAAAGAAAACCACAGCTGGAGGCATCACAATTCTGGACTATAAGCTGTATTGCAAAACTGTAATCATCAAGACAGTATGGTACAGGAACAAAAACAGACACGCAGATCAATGGAACACAATAGAGAACTCATAAATGGATCCATAAGTGTATGGCCAACTCATCTACAACAGAGCAAGAAAGTATCAACTGGAAAAAAGACAGTCTCTTCAGCAAATAGTGATGGGAAAACTGGACAGCAACATGTAGAAGAATGAACCTGGACCACTTTCTTACACCATACACAAAAATAAATTCAAAGTGGAATAAAGAGCTCAGTGTGAGACAGGAAACCATCAAAATCCTGCCAAAACAGGCAGCAACCTCTTTGATCTCGGCTGCAGCAATTTCTTACTAGACATGTCTCTGGAGGCAAGGGAAATAAAAGCAAAAATGAACTATTGGGACCTCATCAAGATAAAAAGTTTCTGCACAGCAAAGGAAACAATTGACAAAACTAAAAGGCAACTGACAGAATAGAAGATATTTGCAAATGACATGTCAGATAAAGGGTTAGTATCAAAAATCTATAAAGAACTTATCAAACTCAACACCCAGAAAACAAATAATGCAGTAAAAAAATGGGTAGAAGACATGAATAAATACTTTTCCAAAGAAGACATCGAGATGGCTAACAAACACATGAAAAGATGAATCATCAGGGAAATACAAATCAAAACCACAATGAGATACCACTTCACACCTCTCTGAATGGCTAAAATTAAGAACGCAGGAAACAACAGGTGTTGGCAAGGATGCAGAGAAAGGGCAATCCTTTTGCACTTTTGGTGTGAATGCAAACTGGTGCAGCCACTCTAGAAAACAGTAAGGAGGTTCTTCAAAAATTAAAATAGAACTACCCTATAAGCCAGCAATTGCACTGCTAAGTATTTATCCAAAGGATACAAAATGCTGATTCAAAGGGGCACATGCACTCCAATGTTTATAGCAGCACTATCAACAATAGCCACAGTTTAGAAAGAGCCCAAATGTCCGACTGATGAGTGGATAAAGAAGATGTGGTATATATATATATATATGTGTATATATATATATATAATACATACATGATATATATGATAGATGATATATATATGTATATATGATATATGTATGATATATATAATGGAATACCACTTGGCAGTCAAAAAGAATGAAATTTTGCCATTTGCAACAACTTACATCCAGGAACTAGAATGTATTATACTAAGAGAAATAAGTCAGTCAAATAAAGATAAATATATGATTTCACTCATATGTGGAATTTAAGAAGCACCACAGATGAATATAAAGGAAGAAAAGGAAAAATAAGATAAAAACAGAGAGGGAGGCAAAACAAAGAGACTCTTAAATACAGAGAACTGGGGTTGCTAGAGGGGAGGTGGGTGGAGAATGTGTTAAGTGAGTGATGGGCATTAAGGAGGGCACTTGTTGGGATGAGCACTGGGTGTTGTATCTAAGTGATGAAGCACTGGGTTCTATTCCTGAAACCAATACTACACTGTATGTTAACTAACTTGAATTTAAATAAATAAATTTTATAAAAAAGCTCCACAGGCATTTTTGTATTAATCAATTTCTGGACACTCTAGTTTCATTGATCTGTATGTCTATCCCTTAACCAATACCACATGGTCTTGATTACTATAGTTTTATAGTAAGTCTTTTTAATTTTTTTTTTTAATTTTTTTTCAATGTTTATTTATTTTTGGGACAGAGAGAGACAGAGCATGAACGGGTGAGGGGCAGAGAGAGAGGGAGACACAGAATCGGAAACAGGCTCCAGGCTCTGAGCCATCAGCCCAGAGCCCGACGCGGGGCTCGAACTCACAGACCACGAGATCGTGACCTGGCTGAAGTCGGACGCTTAACCGACTGCGCCATCCAGGCGCCCCAAAGTCTTTTTAATTTTTTTAAATGTTTATTTTTGAGAGAGAGAGAGACAGAGACAGAGACAGAGAGAGAGAGCAGTGGAGGGACAGAGAGAGAGGGAGACACAGAATCAGAAGCTGGCTCCAGGCTCTGGCTCTCAGCACAGAGCCCAACGTGGGAGTTGAACTCACAAACTGTGAGATCATGACCTGAACTGAAGGTAGACGCTTAACCAACTGAGGCACCCAGGTGCCCCTATATATTAAGTCTTAAAATCAGGTAGTGTGGTTCTTCAAACTTTGTTTGACTTAAAAAAAAAAATTAGCTCTTATAGTTCCCTTGCCCTATGATAAACTTTTTGAATCAGCTTGCTTATATGTACAAAAACTTCTGCTGGGATTTTGATTGGCATTGCTTTTACTCTATAGATCATTTTGGTGAGAATTGA
The DNA here is from genome assembly GCF_014898765.1 of Herpailurus yagouaroundi. Lineage (NCBI taxonomy): Eukaryota > Metazoa > Chordata > Mammalia > Carnivora > Felidae > Herpailurus > Herpailurus yagouaroundi. Next base: position 85,700 of record NW_024420251.1, on the reverse strand, counting down.
CCGCTTTATTATGTTGAGCCTTTCAGTTCATGTTTTCTCTATTTATTCAGTTCTTCTTTGATTTCTGTCATTAGCGTTTTGTAGTTTTCAGTATACAGATAATATATTTTGTCAGGTTTATACATAAGTATTTCATTTATTTGAGGTATTGAAAATAGTATTTTAAAAATTTTGTGTTCCAGTGTTTATTGTTGTTATATAGAAATATGATTTACGTTTGTGTGTTGACCTTCTATCCTAAGATTTTGCTAAGCTCACTTGATAGTCTAGGAGTTTTTTATAGTTTCCTTGAAATTTTTACATAGATAATTGTATCTTCTGAGAATAAGGACAATTGTTCCATGCCATCCTGTATACTACTTGTTTATATTTCTTGCTTTATTCCACAAGTAAGAATTCCACTGCAATCTTGAATAGGAATAGTAAGATCAGACATCCTTGTCTTGTTCTTGATCTTAGTAGTAAGACATTCAATGTTTTACTAGAAAGTTTGGTATCAGCTCTAAGTTTTTTATAGATATCCTTTATCAAGTTGAGTAAGGTTTTTTTTATTTTTTGTTTTCTGAGCATTTTTATTATAAGTGGATGTTGTGTGTTATTGTGAAATATTTTTTCTGCTTCAGTTTAGATTATTATACAATTATTTAGCCTGTTAATATGGTATATCATACTGATAAATTATGAAATACTGAGCCAGCCTTGCATTTCCCAGGTAAATCCCATTTATTATTTTTATATGTTGCTGGGTTCTATTTGCTATTATTTTGTTGAGGATCATTGCATCTATGTTCATGAGGGGTATTGATCTTGTAGTTTCCTATTCTTATTCTATTTTATCTTGGTCTTAATATAAAGGTAATGCTAGCCTTATAAAATCAGTTACAACAATCTTCCTCCTGTTCTATTTTCTGGAAGAGATTTTATATAATTGGTGCTAAGTCTTTAAAACTTTGGGACAAATCATCAGTGAAACCATCTGGATCTAGACATTTTTTTTCAGAATGTTTTAAAGTATTCCACCAAGTTATATAATGGTGTATAGTACTGTTCCAGTTATCCATTTTATCTAGGATGGCCTTTGGTGGTTCCTGATTTTTAAGGAATTATTCAGTTTCATCTAAGTTCTTGAATTAGTTTACATAATTTTTTCTTAGTATTTTTTATCCTAATGCCTGCAGGGTTAGTAGTGATATCTCTTGTTTCATTCCTGATATTAGCCATTTGTGTCTTATTTCTCTTTAGCTCTATCTAGAGTTTTATGAATTTTCTTGATCTCTCCAAAAAAAAAAAAAACAGCTTTTGGTTTCCTTGGTTTCCTCTATTTTTTTTAATTTTAATTTCATTGATTTCTTATCATTTACTTCCTTTCTTTTGCTTGCTTTGTTTTTTTTCTTTTTTCCCCAGTTAAGGTGGAAGCTTAGATTATTGAATTGAGACCTTTCTTCTTTTTTAATCTAAACGTTAAATGCTATAATTTTCTCCCTAAATATTCCCTTAGCTGCATCCAACAAGCTATGTTTCATTTTAATTCAGTTCAGTGTGTTTTTATTTTCTTAAGACTTATTTTTGACCCATTGACTATTTAAGAATGTGTTGTTTAATTTCCAAGTGTTGTGGTATTTTCCCATTGTATTTGTTATTGTTTGATTTCTAATTTGATTCCATTGTGCTCAGATAATATACTCTCTATAGGTCCAAGTTTTGAAAATTTGTTGATGTTTGTTTTATGACCATGAATATTGTCCATTTTTGTGAATATTCCATATGTGCTTGAAAAATAGGTATTTTGCTGTTGGTGGGTAAAGTGACGTTTCTTCCATATGTACTTGATTTCTATATGAGTAAGCTGACTTGATACACAACTTGATGGAACACCTTTCTCACATTCCCTATTCTCAACGATCTCCACCACACTCTGGCCCCTAAGGAACTCCTTTTTGTTCTAGCTAGAAAGTCCGTCTGTAGTCTGGTTTCTGCCTTGAATGGTTCTCCCCAATGGCCACATTGTGGGAGAATAAAAAATAGAAAAATGGGTTCTTCTCACCTCACAGTTTTTGGGCCAACATTCTTGTTAGATGAATTCCCCTCTGAGAGTTTTAGGTGTCTACACAGGTTTTGCTGAAGCTCCCACCACAAGATAATAGCTAATATTTCAGTTTTACTTATTTTTGAGTTTTATGTAAATAGAATCATAAAGTCTTATGTCTGGCTTCCTTAATGCAGTCCTGTTTGTTAGATTCATCCATGTTGTTGATATAGCATTAGTTTATTCATTCCATTGCTGTTTAGTTTCTCATTGTATAAATAATCACCATTAAAAAATTAATTTTACTAGTTATGGCTATTTTGATGTTTTTCTAGTTTGGAGCATTATGGATAATTTTATCATTAAATCTATTAAAAATGTCCCAGAGCAATTTCTGGGATATAAGTATGAACATGTCTTCAAATCTAGTAAGTAATACCCTAATATTCTCCCAAGAGATTATAGCAATCTACACTCCTACTAGCAGTGTTTAGGTCTTACTGGTGCTCTACATCTTTATTGACACTAGTTTTTGACTAATTATTTTATCAATCCTGGTTGGAATGTTGTATCTAGTATCTTATAGTGGTTTAATTCTGCATTCCTGTGTTTACTAAATAGGTTGACCACCATTTTACATGTTTATTGTCAATTTGAACATCTCTGATGAAGAGTCTGTTGTAGTCTCTTGCACATTTTACTATTATGTCGTCTTTTCAGTATATGAAGTTCTAGAATTTCATAAATAGTATAGAATCTAGATGGTGGGCATATGTGCATTCATTATATAATTCTTTCATTTTTCATGTATTTGAACATTCTCATAATTAAATGTTGAAAAAATCTCCATTATCACCCACAATTCTATGTTGGGTACATAATACTGTAATGGAAACAGTCAGAGGCAAGAATATTTTTTTTCCTTTAGAGGGAAAAATAATTAACCACCCTACTTCACAGACACAGTAATTATTATTCCTACACAGTGAAGATATGTGATTTTCCAAAACCTTACAAGAGTCACTTCATTCTAAGCAATATAAAAGATAATTACAGTATAGGTTTCTAGTATCCCATTTTTCCATCTGCAAGGAGGTCCTCACTGAATTTCAGCTCAAACGCCACTCCCAAAAACTCATTGTGAGGGCCTATCACTTGGGAGCACTACTAATACAAGAGTTATATCAGGCAGTGCCCAGCCTGGAAAACAGAAAGAGGGATTAAGTACAGAAAGTTGTTACACAGCTAATGAACAAACTGAATGAGGCAACTCAGTGAAGAAGGGTAGAAAATCTCTACCACCTCCAGGTCTGGAGGGACAATGGAGGAAGTGGTAGAACCTGAGAAAACCAGAAGCTGGTGTCACCCATTAAGAACCACAGTAGGGTCAGTCCTGTTGGACCTGGGACCCAGGAGGGAATTGAGCAACCGTCTGATAGGCTGTTCAGAGCTAAGTGAGAGAGAAAGGAGCGGCCTGGTTTCTCTGCTTCTCTTATATTCCAGTATTACACATCAAGGCCTCTTCTTAACTGAACCTATATGAAAGCTGGTTAACAAGGTAACCTGAGAAATATACTTCCCTACAATTCAGAGCAGTACATGCAAAAGGGAAAGCATATGAAGGCAAAAGGGCTAATGATTGGCATAGGGAGAGCTCTCTCTTTTTTCTTTTTTTTTTCCTGAAAGATTTTCTTTAATATTGATGTTTTTTATTCCTTAAATATTTAGTAAAACTTGCTGATGAAGATATCTGTAGCTTTTTCTGAGAAATTTTTAATTAATGATTCAATTTCTTTAATTATAATGTAACTATTGAGATTTAAAAATTCCTTCTAATTTAATAATAAATTAATACAAAATTTATTTTGTATTGGTAAGCTATATTCATCAGGATTTTGACAATTTTATTTAGAATTAAAAGCTTATTAGCAAAAGTTGTTTTTAATATCTTTCATGATTTTTTTTTCCTTTTATCATTCTTTTCTTAGGTTTATTCATTTATTTTCAGAGAGTGAGAGAGCACATGCACGTGTATCTGCATGAGCAGAGGAGGGACAGAGAGAGAAGGAGAGAATCTCAAGCAGGTTCCATGTTGTCAGCACCGAGCCTGATGCAGGGCTTGATCCCACAAACCTGTGATCATGACCTGAGCCAAAATCAAGAGTTGGATGCTTAATCAACTGAGGCACCCAGGCGTCCATCTCGTTTTATTATTCTTATCAATTATTAGTACCTTCTCTGATTTGTTCTTAATATAAATTACTAGGATTTTATCAATTTTTAAAAAATATTTCATCCAGAACCACAGGAATCTACCCCAAAAACCAAGAGCACACTTTGCACATTGTATGTTAGCCAATTTGACAATAAATTATACTAAATAAATAAGATTAAAATATTTCATCCAATTAATTAATTTTTAAAGTTTATTTATTTATTTTGAGAGAGAGAGAGAAAGGGGGAGAGAGAGAAAGAGACTGAGTGAGCATGAGGGAGGGAGAGATATAGAGGTAGAGAGAATCCCAAGAAGGTTCCCCGCTCAGCACATTGCCTGACACAGGGCTCAATTCCACAAACCAAGAGATCATGACCTGAGCCAAAATCATGAGTCAGATGCTCAACCGAGCCACCCAAGGGCCCCTATTTAATTAATTTTTTAAAGTAATCTGTGCACCCATTGTGGGGCTTGAAATCACAACCCTCAGATCAAGAGTCACAGGCTTTGCCAACTGAGCCAGCCAGGCACCTCTAGTATCTTATCAATTTTTTTTTCAAAGGACCAACTTGGCTTTCTTCTCTTTTCTATGCTATGCTTATTTTCTATTTCATTAATTTATGCTTTTGTTATTTTTCCATATTTTTTTTGTTTTTATTGGGCTTAATTTTCTATCCTTTCTTTAATTCTTTATGATGAATGCTCAGCTAATTGATTTTCAGACTGTCTTGTTTTTATTTATTCATTTTTTTAAATTTTTACTTATTTAAATTTTTGTAAATGTTTATTTACTTTTGAGAGAGAGAGACAGAATGTGAGCCAGGGAGGGGCCGAGAGAGGGAGACAGAATAAGAGGCAGGTTCCAGGCTCCAAGCTGTCAGCACAGAGCCTGATGTGGGGCTCAAACTCATGAACCGTGAGATCATGACCTGAGCCGAAGTTGACGCTTAACCAACTGAGCCACCCAGGCGCCTCAGCCTTCCTTATTTTCTAATACAGATTTTCCTCAACTTACAGTGGGGTTATGTCCTGATCATAAATTGAAAATATTATAGGTTTGGGGCGCCTGGGTGGCGCAGTCGGTTAAGCGTCCGACTTCAGCCAGGTCACGATCTCGCGGTCCGTGAGTTCGAGCCCCGCGTCAGGCTCTGGGCTGATGGCTCAGAGCCTGGAGCCTGTTTCCGATTCTGTGTCTCCCTCTCTCTCTGACCCTCCCCCGTTCATGCTCTGTCTCTCTCTGTCCCAAAAATAAATAAACGTTGAAAAAAATTAAAAAAAAAAAAAAGAAAATATTATAGGTTTAAAATACATAGGATTTTAATATGTATAGGATATGTATAGGATTTAATATTGTAGGATATATATATATATAGGATATGTATATAGGATATGTATAGGATTTTAATATGTATAGGATATGTATAGGATTTAATTCATATCACCTGCTAAACATCATAGCTTAGCCTAGCTTTCCTTAAACATGCTTACAACATTTATGTGAGCCTGCAGTTGGGCAAATCAACTCACACAAAGCATATTTGGTAATAAAGTGTTGAATATCTCATGTAATATATTGAATACAGTACTGAAAGTAAAAAATAGAATGGTTGTATGTGCATGGGTTGTTTACCCTTATGATTGTATGACCATTGTATGACTGCAGCTCACTGCTGTTGCCCAGCATCAGGAGAGAGGATTATCCTATATATATATCACTAGCTAGGAAAAAGATAAAAATTCAAAATTCCAAGTATAGTTTCTCCTGAATGCGTATCACTTTCATGCCATTATAAAGTTGCAAAATCATAAGTAGAGCATTGGTAATTCAGGGACTGGCTCTATGTACATTTCACCTATGAATTTTTCCTTTACACATGACTTTTTTCTGAATCTCACAGGTGTTCATATATAGTATTTTCATTGTCATTACACTCAAAATATTATTTAATTTTTATGATGATATGTTCTTTGACCCACGAAATATTTATGAGTGCATTTCTTAATCTCCAAACCCATGGGCATTTTCCAGTTATCTTTCTGTTTTGTTTCTAGCTTAATTTTATTGTAGAAATTACTCTATCTGAAAGACAACTTATATAACAGAGGACATACTTTATATGATTTCCATCCTTTGAAATATGAGGTTTCCCTTATGATCTAGCATTTGGGCAACTCTGTAAATGATTCATGATCAATTGAAAATAATATGAATTTGCACTTGCTGGATGCAGTATTCTATAGATATCCACTAAATCTAGTTCACTATTTGTATAGGTCAAATATTAAATGTACCGTATTTACTAATTTTCTTGTCTGCTTGATCTTTTAGAAACAAAGGAGGTGTGAAAAAATCTCATACTACGATTGTGAATTTGTCTATCTCTATTTTTAGTTTTACTGATTTTTATTTTATGTTATATTATTATACTTAATTATTAGATAAATACAAAATTTGAAAAGTTATAGCTTCTTGGTATCTTGAAGATTTAACATTAATAACTGTCCCTCTATTTCTAGTAATACTTTTCACTATGAACTCTACTTTGAAATTAATATAGATATGCTGAATTCCTTTTGATTTGTGGCTTTTATATCATACTTTCTTATCCTATTACTTTCAACTTTCCTGTATCCTTATATATTATATGTATCTCTTGTAAACAGCATTTTATTCTTTCACAGTTACTATAATTACTTAAATATTTGGGATTAAGTAAATCATCTTACTTTTTGCTTTATTTTTGTCTCACCCATTCTACGTTATTTTCCTCTCTTTCTTTGCATTTTTTTCTGGATTGGTTGAGTTTTTTCCCCTGATTTTTCTCTCAAATAACTTGGAAGCTATGCATTCTTGTACTGTTGTTTTTATGCTTATCCAAAATATTCCTGTATACTTGCTTGAGTTATCAAATGCTTGTATAAAATAGTAATTATGTCCTTTTCTCTAATAAATGTTTGTATAAATTAGTAATTATGTCCTTTTCTCTAATAATGCAAGAGACTTGGAATATGTTAACTCTAACTCTTCCTACTTCCAAGTATTTGTTGTTATTTTAATTATATATTTTTATTGCACACGTATACACACATAAACACATATATAAGCATCCATGAATAATTATATTGTTTTATACAGTTAATATTTATTTAAATTTACTGATAAAGTATTTACCATTTTTTTTTGTTCTTTGTTACTCTTCGTATCTTTGAGCTTCCAACTGGAATAATTTTCCTTATGCTGGAAAAACCTATTTTGGTATTGCCTTTAGGAGAGATCTGATGGTGATAAATTTGCTTTGTTCTTGTTTGTCTGAAAACATCCTTATTTCACCTTCATTCTTGAAGTATATTTTTTTCTGAGTATAGAATTCTAAATTGGAAACTATCTTTCTTCTGTGTTTTGCAAACACCATACCATTGTGACTTCCAGTTTCTGGTGAGAATTTAGCTGTCAGTCTAATTATTGCTCTTTTTAAAAGTGTATTTATTTATTTAGAAAGAGAAATATAGTGTGAGTGGGAGAGGGAGAGGGAGAAAGAGAGAGAGAGAGAGAGAGAGAGAGAGAGAATCCCAAGCAGCGTCTGCGTCATGAGCACAGAACCCAATAATGGGGCTCAATCTCACCAATCATGAGATCATGACCTGAGCCAAAATCAAGAGAGGGATGCTTAACTGATGAGCCCCTAATTATTGCTCTTTTGAGGTGTGGTAGGCTGAAGAATGCCCTCTAGATGATGTCTTTGACCTAATCCCTATAACTTGTGTATGCTACTTTCTATAGCAATTTAAAGATCTCAAAATGGGGAGGTTATCCTCAATTATCCAGATGGACCCTAAATGTAGTCACAAGTGTCTATATAATAAAGAAACAGAAAGAGATTTGACACAGACAGAAGGGAAGAGGGCAATGTGACCACCGAGGCAGAGACTGGAATTATGTAGCTACAAACCAAGGAATGCTGGCTGCCACAAGAAGCGGGAAGAAACAAGGAACAGATTCTCCCCTAGATAATCCTGCTCATGCCTAGATTTTGGCCCTATGATACTGATTTCAGGCTAATGATATCTATCCAGAACTGTGAATGAATACATTTCTGTTTCTTTAAGCCACAAATTTTGTGGTAATTTGTCACAGCAGACATGGGAAATTAATATCTGAAAATAATTTGTTTTATTTCCATATTTGGCATGATATACAATAGTTTTAGAATAATACATCTAGAACAGCTTTATTTTTATTTTCCTTGTGTTCATAGGATTTTTTGAATCCATGGATTAATATCCTTTGTCATTGTAGAAAAGTTACCATTATCTCTTTAGATATTGTATTCACTCCATTCTCTCTCTCATCTCTTCCTCAATTCTTTTTACACTATGTTATACCTTCTCCCTGTGTTCTTTATGTCTCTCATTTCATCATGTATTTTTCATCTTTTTATCTCTACTTCATTCTAGATGTTTTCCTCTGATCTATTTCCCACCTTATTAATTTTCTCTCCTACTGTGACAAATCTGTTGTTATACCTACCTATTTGATTTTACTATCAGTAATTTTATTTTCTGCTTTAGAATTTTCATTGTATTATTTTCATTAATATTAGTTCCCTTAAAAAGCTCACAATACATTTCATTTCCTTGAACACATAAACATGGTTATTTAAAAAAATTTGTTAATGTTTATTTATTTTTGAGAGAGAGAGAGAGAGAAAGAGGGGGCAGAGAGAGAGAGAGAGAGGGAGACACAGAACCCAAAGCAAGCTCCAGGCTCCAAGCTGTCAGCACAGAGCCTGACGTGTGGCTTGAACCCACAGACCATGAGACCACGACCTGAGCCGAAGTCGGACACTCAACTGATTGAGCCATCCAGGTGCCCCTAAACATGATTATTTTAAATCTCTGACTAGTAATTCCTAAACCCAGAACCCTCTGACTCCATTTGAATCGTCTTTATTAGTTCATTTTTTGTTATTGTTTTCTCTTATTTTGGGAGTCTCTGCCTCACTGAACTGGGAAGTAAGTGGTAGGGGTTGGGGGAGCAGTCTTTATTTAAATGCCATAGATTCTTGCCTTTCTTATGGAATATTTGTAGATGTTCTCAAATAGATGCTTCTTCATGTGCTGCTCCTGCTTAGGGCCATTTCCAGGGCATTAAATGATTGTTTTTGTTGTTTGTATAGTTTTCATTGTTTCACTTTGGAGAAGGTCAGCAGAACCCTTCACACTGTCATGCAGGAAGATTATCTCTATCCTTCATTTTTAAATTAGCACAACTCCACAGAGTCCTTAGGTCAATACCTTTCTCCCAGCCTTCTCCAAAGGTCATATATATATGAATGTTTTTCTCCCATGGACTTGACAAAAAATTTGTCCTTAATTTTGCTACCAGCTAAAGTGCTTGCTTCTTCTCTTACTGTCTCTTGGATTTAGATCTAGTCAACGTCTAAAAATAGAGCATAATCACTTTTCTCATGAAGGTCTGACATTTCCTGGCATGGTATTAATACCAAGTTTTTCCTGACAGGTTGGATTTGAATTTTGACCAGCATGTGTCAGGCTGCTAGTAGTTCCTTTACTATTAGTCAAACTTGGTGATAAAGATGGGGAACATCTAAGTGTCCTCATTGCAGGCTGCTGTTATTTATAAAATATTAAACAGGTTTGAAATCCATATCAAGGCTAGGTTTCTATTGTGGGTCAATCATTCCATTTCTAGAAAAGCTTCTGAAATTTTGTAAAGACCATTCTTCTGGCAAACAAACAAACAAACAAACAATTTACTGTGTTACTTCCCTTGTGCTTGAGTCCTTGCAGGACTGATTCCACCTTTTGAGAAGTGCTACATGAAGCTATCATGCACTTTGGATCACCCTTGTTGTCTATTTCATGACATTTCCCTCAAGTCCTTTACTTGAAATGTGAATACTTGACCTTGAAGAAGTTATAATGCTGCATTTCCCCTTGAGTTTATATTTACTCCAGTGAGAATTATCTGTCTGAGGGTTTTACTTGTCTGCCTTTAATTCAGTTCCCTATCAGCTTCACTGGAGTCCAGGCATTTATCAAAGAATTAAGGATGCCACATGGTTGTTGAGCTCAAACTAAGAGTGTGGCAAGTCAAGCTAGATTGAATGTGCCCTGAAGGATAAGGCAAGCATGACAGTTGAAATTTCCATTCTCAGATCTTACATTTTCAAGAGAGTCTTTCCTGAGCATCATCAATTAAGAGTTACAAGACCTCATGGATTTCCTTTGTTTCTTTTTTTTTTTAGTTTGTTTTTAAGTTTATTTATTTTGAGAGAGACAGAGACAGCACACATGGGGGAAGGGCAGAGACAGGGAGAGAGAGAGAATCCCAAGCATGCTCTGTGCTGTCAGCACAGAGTCTGATGCGGGGCTTGAACTCAAGAAACCATGAGATCATGACCTGAGCTGAAACCAAGAGTCAGATGCTTAATTGACTGAGCCACCCAGGCACCCTCTTTGAAAAACTTTTTAAATTTATTTATTTATTTTGAGTGGATTTCCTTTCTGACTTGAAACTCCAGGTGCACTCCTTTTGTGCAAAGACTGAGAATTTAAGTTATACAAAGTCTCACCTGTACAATCTTATCCAAAACACCAACAATGGTTATTCGTTCAGCTTTAATAATTTCCCTTACTGATGTACTTCTCACTCTCTTCTTCCTGGTCCCAACCACCAGAAATTCTCGCCTGGACTATTGCAATAGTCTCCTAAGTGATATCACCATATATTCCCTTTTCCAGTAACAGACTAATTTTAACACTGTAGCCTGGGATATCCTTTAAAAACAAAGCCAGATCAGGCCATTTCTCTGTTCAAGAGCACTTGCACTGAGAGAAACAGCCAAACTCCTTACAAATGACTAGGTTACCTTACATGATCTTGCTTTCTTCTGCCTCTCTTACTTCTCTAATTACTCATCCTAGAGTTCAGCTGAGTCCAGCAATCCTGGTCTTCATTCTATACTTCATCCACATCAGGCATGCTCCTGCTATCAGGGATTTTGCACTTCTTATTCCCTGTGCATGGAACACTCTTTCCCCAGAAAGCCAAATAACTCACTGTCTCACCTCCTTCAGGTACCTCTTCGGTGAGCTCTTCTCTGAGCTCTCAATATAAAAGGGGCCTGCTCAAGGTACCTGAGTGGCTCAGTTGATTAAGTTTCCTACTCTTGGTTTCAGTTCAGGTCATGATCCCAGGGTTCTGGGATTGAGCCCCAGATTGGGCTCTGAGCTCCGAGTCTGCTTACGATTTTCTCTCTCTCTTTCCCCCTGCCCCTCTCCCCTGCTTACTCTCTCTCTCTCACTCAAAAAAAGCATACTCAAAAAAAAAGCTTACTCAGCTCCCAGATACTACTTAATTCCTTTATTCTGCTTCATTTTTCTTCATGGCATTTATTCATAGGCACACAGTAGGAGCTCACTCCCTATCTCTTGAATGCCAAAGGTAATGATATTGCTAGAAAAACAAACCTTGGTGCCTGGGTTGCTCTGTCAGCTGAAGTTCCAACTCTTGACTTCGGCTCAGGTCATGATCCCAGGGTCGTGGGACTGAGCCTTGAGTCCGGCTCCTTGTTGAGCGTGGATCCTGCTTAATATTCTCTATCTCTGCCTCTGTCTTTGTCTCTTTCTCTTCCTCTGCCCCTCTCCCCCAAAACAAAACAAAACAACAAAAACACACCGGTATCAGAGAAATGGCAAAAATCTATGGGTAATAATGTTGAGGGGTGCCTGGGTGGCTCAGTCAGTTGAGCATCTGACTCTTGATTTTATCTCAGGTCATGATCTCACAGTTCATGGGTTTGAGCCCTGTGTTGGGCTCCGGGCTGACAGTGTAGAGCCTGCTTGGGATTCTTTCTTTCTCTCCCTCTCTCTTTATGCCCCTCCCCAACTTGCACTGTCTCTATCTGTCTCTCTTTCTCTCTCTCTCAAAATAATTAAATAAACTTAAAAAATAATGTTGAGATGCTAGGCTAGCCTCTACATTTCATATCTTCAAGGCATGAGACTTGTGGCCACTGGTCTGCTTCTGGCTCAGTTCTTGCTCTCCAGCCTACTCCACGGAGAGTCTGTCCTGAGCTCATGAACACACAGCGACATTTTTCCATTTGAGATATAATATTATGAATCATATAGAGATATATTATTCAAGTAAAATTGAACATTTAGTCATACTCAAAATTCCTAATATGCTATCCTATATCCAAACTTTTCAAGTCAGTATAGCTAAAGATGGCCAGATGTCTCATTGTGGTGTTCTTTAGTTGTCCTTCTGAGCTAGCTGAGACATTCATGCCTCCGGTAATTTAACTTCTCTCCAGATCCTGGACACAGTTATTTATCACATTCAATATAAAATGGCTATAAGTGGAAAAGAGGAATAATATATATTCTTTCTATTTGATATGAACATTGAGGATTTGGGCAGTTTAGTGTGAGATACCCAGGAGTTTCGTCATAGCCTGCTCAGAATATCAAAAGAAGGCAAAAGTTGTAAAAGCAGTTCTTAAAAGTCTTTCTACACATCAATTCACCCCAATGACCAGGAACCCTCTTCCCATGGCATTTGGTTATATCTGACTATTATACTGGGAGGGACATAGGACTGTTGAAAGGAAACATGGAAAATTCTTTTAATTTTAAAGCTCATAAAATCCCCAAGAAAGCCTCTTTATCTGAAAGTCAGCTTGGAAAAGGGTTTTTGCTGCACTCCAACTATGATGATACATGTTTATGCCAATAAAATTGTCTATATTTCTGTCAGTCAAGTTGTCTGCTTCTTTAATTACATTATTCTTGGTGCCTAGGGTCTTCAGCTACAGAGTCAGGATCAGTCCTGGAAGCCATTGCATTCTCCTTGTTCTGCATGACCCCAACTCTTTTTCTATCAATTTGTCTCCTCTGGGTCTCTTTTTTCTACAAGACCACATAGTTGTTTATATATATATATACACACACACACACACACACACACACACACACATATATATATATATTCTTAGCTCAAACTGCTATTAAAAATAACATAGATTAGATGGCTTAACAACAGCCATTTATTTCTCACAGTTCTGGAAGCTAAGTCCAAGATCAATGCCCCAGCAGATTTGGTTTTTGTGAGGGTTCACTTCCTGGCTTGTAGATGGCTGCCTTCCTGCTGAGTGCTCACAGGGTCTATCCTCAGATTGTGCATATGGAGAGAGAGAAAAGTTTTGTGTCTCTTCCTCTTCTTATAAGAACACTAATCCTGTCATGAGGACTCCACTCCCATGACCTTGTCTAAACCCAATCACCTCCCAAAGGCCCCACTTCCAAATAATATTACATTATGTGTTAGAGCTTCAGCATATGAATTTGGTAGGGCACGAATTGCAGTTCATATGAACTTTAGCAGGACACAAATTTCAGTTCATGAACATATACTATATATGTTTATACATATTATTTCTCACCTTGGGTCACTCAACCCTGGGATTGGGCTGTGACACTGTATCAGATATTATCTGTGCCTCAAATACCACACACAGTTAATGACTACCGGTCTTGCACTTACTCTTGCCTTCTGGTGTTGCTTAGGCTCAGTTCAGGATGCATTGCTACTGAGTCAATCTTTATGACTTGGTAGGTCTGATAGCAACTAGCTCCCAGACACAGAATCACTTGGAATCCCACAGTCAAGCATTCTGTCTCTACCAAGGCCCAGAAAAGCACACCAGATTCTATTTCTAGAAAGGTGCATAATTCTCTGAGGTGCATGGCACAGCCTTGTTCCAGAACCCTAGGTGCCAGGGTGGTGATTCTCCTACACAGGCATGCCTTGAACTCTATACTGCATCCTTTCCCCCTGCTGATACCTCTGACACCATGGGGTCTGCCAAATGAGATGGTTCAAGTGACTGCTTGCACTGCAGCCAGGACCTGCTGTAGATTAATCTCCTGCACCTGCCTTTCTCAAAGATCTCAGCCTTCTGTGTCACCTGATATATGGACAAGAACAATAATCATGAGGGTGGAATGTTTTGTCCACAGAACCCAAAGAGGCCTAGCAGATATACTACTTCCTTCTTTGCGGTAGAGGATTCAAGATATAATTTGTGTTTTACTTCAGAGGAGGCATCCTGGCATGCCTCTGACTACTGGACTCCTAGAAACTTCACTGAATTGGTAACATTCTGAATCTTTTCAGGGTTTATCTCCCACCCTTTGGAACATGTGTCTTACAGAAGCCTTTTACTTATCCTCTCCATCAGTATGATGGTGTCAGTATAATGGATATGGGTTATGTTCTGCATGATATCCTGACAGTCTTGATCTTTTCTCACTAGATTATGACTGGGGTATAAGAATTAACAAATTCCCAAAGAAAACTATAAATAAATGTTTTTATTCTGTCCATTGTTTTTTAATCTCTTTTCTAACTGGAATGGAAAAGCACACATTTGCCAAATCAATTACTGTATATCATGTACAGCAGAGCAGCTGTAATCCAAACTGTTACTTGCTGAAACCTGTGGTGATATATAGTCATTATCCAGGATCTATGCAGTTTCTTCAGGAGCCAGACTGATAAATTAAATTGAAACATACAGGGAACTTACTTGAGATGTATAAGGGTGGCACTAACTACCCTCATCTGGCTTGTGATGTTTTTGCTTTACTGTCTTGGCTGGGAAAGGGCATTTTTAGACGTTTACACTTGGCCTTTCCCACTATGATAGCTCTTATAACACAGATCATGGATTCAGTGTGGAGGGTACTCCAACTTCCAACTATATCAAATTCAGTTATGCACTTACAGGACTGGGAAGATCACCACTGAATGAGTCTGCAGATCTGGTCATCCCACTGTGAACCTCTAGCTATGATTCAATTTATTTGTTGGTCTTCATAAGTCTTCAACTCTAAGATGGAAGTCTAATTATAGTCTTCTGGTATCAAAATTAACTCAGACATATGTCCAATAGTCCTTGAGATGTCTTGCTATCTCCCTCTCTCCCAAGTCTACAGTCATCTGAGTAAGTGGCTGGAAAATCCTTTTACAAAGGAATGAGGATGTAATTACAGTTATAAGGATCTTTCTGTAGGTCATCAATACAATTTAGTAATAACAGATCAACTCCACTCTTTTTGTATACAATGTTTCTGCTATAGCCTTCAAGTGCCTGAATCAGCAACGGAGTTCCCTTCATTAGCATGTTTTCCCAGGTAACCATCATTGAATTGGGATTGGGCTGTCACATTGTGCCAGATGCTATCTATGCCTCAGGATGGGTTGTTCCTTGCCAGCCAGATGGTGAGTGATCCCATCTCAGAACCCCATTTTACTGTGGTTTCAACTGTGTCAGTTTAGGTCTTCTGGGAAACAGATGTCAAGATGGAATTAGAAGAGCAAGAGATTGATTGCAGGAAATGTTTGTGAAAGGTAAAGGAAGAAGGAACAGGAGTAGACTGGAAAAACCTTTAGATTGGAATGAGGTCTGACACCTGAAAGGAGACAGAGAAGCAAGGACAAATAGGAGACCCTCAGACTGCAAAGCAGGTTTGATGAAGTCTCAGCCAGGCTTACGGGAAGCTTGGGTGCAAAGATTGCTTGTTGGAGGAGGCCTTCTGCATCTGGCAGAAGTGTCCATACTCTGGTACCCCTCTGTGCTCAGTCTTGGGCTTGGAGCAGCCCAGAGTCAGTATGATCTCAAATGAAGCATACTTATACTAAAATTTATTTATTGTTTATCTAAAATTCAAATTTAACTGGATATCCTGGATTTTCATTTATTTTATTTGGCTACCCTATCATAATGGCAAGGTTGAAATTATATGTTGGCACAACAGCATGGTCACCTACTCACTAAGGCTGATTTAGGTATTGACCTTGCCCACAACGGAGACCAGTGGTGAGTCCCCAATATATCACCATTCTCGAAGGAAACCAAAAAGCAACTTGGGGATAAGTTGACGACACTGAGCCTCTTCAAAACTTCATGGGACAATGATTCATCTTGACTGTAATCCACATAATTTCCTTTTTTTAAATGTTTATTTATTTATTTTTGAGATAGAGCACACTAGCGTGATCAGGGGAGGGGCAGACAGAGACAGCATTCCAAGAAGACTCCACGCTGTCAGCTCACAGTCTGAAGTGGGTCTCAAATTCACGAACCGTGAGATCATGATCTGAGCTGAAATCAAGAGTCAGACGCTTAACTAACTGAGCTATTCAGGCATCCCAACACAATTTCTGAATGTGAGTTTGCCTTTCTTTCATGGAGGGCCTCAGCCAGCACCACTATTTAAGAATGTAGAGTGATCTACTGAGATGGGATTTTATCTAAGACACAGGATTTGACCCAGAGGTCCACTTTATGACCAAAGGAGTTTAACATTGGGCACAAGGCCTGGGACTCTACTACATACTGCACCACTAAAAAGGTGCTAACCAGATAGAGTAATGAAATAGTATGTTGAAGGTACAGCTGAAATGTCAGTTTGGAGATGATACCCTGAGAGGATGGGCCATCACCCAACAGAAAGCAGTATACACCCTAAGTCAATGACATCCTAGATCAATATTATATGGAAGAGTACACAAGTTTGGGTGTGGGAGTAGGAGTTGTATTGTTTGTTATCACTCCCGGTGACCTACTTGGGGAATTTGTGTTTCCCACACTTATAATTCTGTATTGTGCAGGTTTGGAGTTGTTGGCTCTAAGATTGCAAATGCTTTCTCCAGGGAACACAGGAGCCCCATTGAATTTTAATCTGTGGTTGCTACCTGGTTACTTTTAGCACGAGCCAAAAGAAAACAAGCTGCCTGGTCACGTTTGGCACCATCCAAAAGAAAACAAGTCAGTATCATATCACGGGAAATTGACCCTAATCATCAGGAGGAAATAGGGCTATCAATATACAATGGGGGCAGGCAAGAATAGATTTTGTGTCTAGGTGACCCAGTTAGGTATCACTTGGAAATGACAAGTCTTCCAGCCATGGCCCAGAAAGGGCATGGTGTCCAGAGTCTCAGACCCTTTAGGATGAAGCTTTTAGTCACTGCACCAGGTAAGATACCTAGATGAGCAGAGATAGTGGCAGAGAGTAACAAAAAATCTGGAATTGATAGTGCACTACAGGGATAATGAATATCAGTTAAGGTCCTAAGACCAGATCCAGTGGCAGGTGCTATAATGTCTTTCACTGATATTATAAGTTTTCCTCAGGAAAAGAAACTCGACATAACCATGGGATAATTGCTGCAGAATTTATCTATATGGAGCAAATGAGCCTGAGAAAGGTGAGAAATGAATGATAGTAGATGCTGTGGTGTGCTGCCAAGCCCTTCTATATCCATGCTCCTTTGGCACAGAAGCTCGTATTTCTCCAGCTGCTGAGACTGTTGGAGGCTGACAGGCTTCAAGTGAGTCCTTCTCCAGACATACTTGACTTCATGTATTTCCAAGTTTATGCTCACATCAAATGACTGGTCAGTACAAAAGTATAGAAGCCCAGCTCCCTTGCCTTGATTTGCAACAATTTGGAAGGCTCATCCCAACTCCAGAATTTACCATGTGTTCAGCTGAGGCCCTTATTGTGACTGCATCACAGGCCTGGCTCCCTTTCACTGTCTTCAAGGGTATTGACCTTAAAACCAGTTCCTAATCAACCTCCTGCATTCTAATCTTAGTCTCAGAGACTGCTTCCCAGAAAAACTGATAAGTGACAGTGTGTTTTTGTATATATTACTTTTTGCTTTTGCTTCAATGATTGCTATTTCTTAGTACAAAAAAAATGTCAATATTTTCCTTTATAGTTTCTGGTGTTTTAGGCTATGCTTAGAAAGGCCTTTTCCATCCCAGGATTATAAACATACTCACCCATATTATCTTACGGTTTCCTTAAAACACTTTCAAATTTTTGATTTATCTGTAATTTTGATGTAAAGAGAGAGGTAGTGACTCAGTTTTATTTCTTGTTTTTAAAATGTTTACTTTTTTGAGAGAGTGTGAGCTGGGAAGGCACAGAGAAAGAGAGAGACAGAGTGTAAGTGGGAGACACAGAATCTGAAGCAGGCTACAGGCTCTGAGCTGTCAGCTGAGATCCTGATGCAGGGCTCAAACTCAAAACTTGAGATCATGACATGAGCCGAAGTTAGACACTCAACTGACTGAGACACCCAGGAATACTATTTATTGTTTTTTAAATGATACTCTTTACACTGTTTTTTTTAAATTACCTTTCCCCCGAAATTTTCTAAGGTATAATGTGTTTTTTGTCATTTATCCAATTTCTAGGTTTCAATACATAACTCATTTTTCATCCATTGTGTTTAGTACTTGAAATGCTTAAATTACAAATTTTTGTGAGTGCAGTGTTGGCTGCATCCCATGTGCTTTAATATGTAGCTTTTCTTCATTAATTTTAGTTTTTAGATATTATACAACCAATTTCAAATTATTTTTTGAATAACTGTTTACATGAGCTTTTTAAAATTTACAAATGGTAAGAATTTTATTTGTTCTTAGCTTTGTTGTAGTGTGATTAAGCACTATGTTTTGCACTATTTCTATTTCAAAAACATAACCTGGCTACTTTTTTCTGCATCTTTCTTTTTTTTAAATATAATTTATTGTCAAGTTAGCTAAAATACAGTGTATACGGTGTGCTCTTGGCTTCAGAAGTAGATTCCTGTGATTCGTCCCTTACATACAACACCCAGTGCTCATCCCAACAAGTGCCCTCCTCAATACCCATCACCCATTTTCCCTGTCCCCTGCCTCCCAACAACCCTTAGTTTGTTCTCTGTATTTAAAAAGTTTTTTTCCTTCTCTGTTTGAAACTATTTTTTCCCTTCACACACAATGAAAAAGAATGAAATCTTGCCATTTCCAACAATGTGGATGGACCTGGAGGGTATTATGTTAAGTGCATCTTCCTAATGTAAGTAAAAGTGACGAACTATTTTCCTTGTTCTACATTTTACTTATATTTTCCCATGGGTTAGAACATCAGAAGATACACAGTAAAAGCATCTAGGTTTCTTACAAGAAGGTTTTTGAACATCCTTTTAAGAACTTTATGGCAAAAATGTTGGCTGTTCACATGCCATTTTTGTCTCCTAGATGGTTCTCGTTATTTTTTCTGAGTTCCCTTAGGGTTGGGTGTATCACAGGATTCCAGGGCCAACATTCTTCAATATAACATTTAGAGAGTTTTTGTTTAAAGTGTGGATCAACCAAGCTCTCCAGAGTTAGTCCTAGATAAGACAGGGTGTTGGGATTCCTGAGGTCTGGTCCCTTCCATTATCTGCTTGTGTGACAGTAGACATTCCTTTCTGTGCCTCAGCATCTGCATCTTTACATGGTGGTAGTGGAAGAGGAGTGTTCTGAGTCTGATAATCTGGAGGAAACTTCTAGCTTTCTGACTAGGTGAGGTTAGAATGATGGACAAAGCAAAAAGGACATGGTGGGGAGCAGGAGCATAGAAGCAAGTAAGAGAATCATTAAAAGGGGGCCACCCACTTGGTCACTGTCTTCCCTTCAGTTCTCCACTGACAGAAGGTACATGGTACATGCTTGGCAGGTCTGGGAGTCATGGATGGGAGAGGAGAACAGATAGGTTTGGGTCATTGATTTAAGATTTAAACCCTGAACTGAGAACAAATTTGAATGCCATACCTTCCATGCTTTGCTGATATATTTATTGATATATTTCCCCTTTTCAGGTGATGGTGACAAAAAGCAGATGAATCCCCCTACCCTACCCACCCCCCAATAAAATACAGACACAGATTTCATTCAGCATATACAAGCATTGGGGCGTGTCCAAATTCACCTCACTGGGTTACTGGAGCCAGGAGAGGTTCGGTCTTGGGGGCCCAGGAATTGAGCAGCCAATGCTAAAGAGAGGCTGCTACTCTGGGCCTTGCCACTGGGGTGCTGGCAGAGGCAATAGAATCAAATCATGGTGAACAGAGTTGCTTAGCCCTGTCATGTAGTCTAGAAGGTGACAGTGGGCTACTGGGTACTTTCCAGTGAGATCCACAGTCCCATAGAAATCTGTGCCTCAAGGTTCTCATCTGCAAAATGGGGATAAGAATCCTGCTCTGAATCACAGGCTATGATAAGGCTCAAAATAGAAATAACTTCTCAAAAGTGCTTTGCAAAAGGTAAAGTGCTATACAAATTTAAGGGAATTCAATTAATTGCAATTGTGAGTGCCCCAGGATAAGAGTGGACTGGCTCATGGGTCCAGGGGCCAAGAAAGTGATAAAACTCTTATGTTGTGCCTTTAGAGGGCACCAAGCATTGCTGGTAATGCCCACTGCAAAGCAAAGTTCTCTTAATTTCTTGGCCCCGGGAAGTCACCATGGCCTAGCACCTGGGTCGGGGCTGGGAAAGTCACTAGGGAAGCTACAGAAAATGTCACAGGGGTCAAGGAGGAGGAAGAAGGTGGCATCCAAAGCAGGGAGTCATTACTATTATCACACACAAAAATAGATACCCAATGGATGCAAGGCATTGAATTTGTAGTGCAGATGAAGAATGGAGGCAGGGGGTGGGGGGAGAAGGAGGTGGCACAGCAGCAGAGGGAGACACTGTCCCAAAGGCTCTCAATTGCTGGCTCCCTTCCTCCTAAATGGATAATATTGGTGTCTATCTGCAAGGGAAGGGAGGGCAGGAAGAGAAAACCAAGAATATAACAACTGGACCTAAGGACTAGGATCCTCTTACCCTTTGTACTGCTGCCCAGCATTTTAAGGTGTCAGGAACAGGCAAGCAGCTGGTCTATGCACTTTGAGGCTGAGGCCAGAACTGGGCCTGGAGCACCACAAAGGCAGTATTATTTCTGGAAAAAGGCAGTGGTTATCAGCACTGTTGTAGATAGCTAATCTGCTCATATTTGGGCATGGTCTTAGGGAGCTGGTCACGGACAGCCTGTGATTTTTAGGTCTGAGCATCATTAATGCCCCTTGAGGAACAGAGAGGTGGGCCATTTTACTTGAAATTGGCTGCCATGGAGAGTCAGTGAATGGGCCAGGTAGGGGAGATGGCCAGCAAAGAGGAAATCTCTATAGGTTTATATTTGAGGAATGGGGAAAGATACTGTCTTGTTGCTCCTGCTGCTGCTGCTGCTTTCCCCTGACTCCCTTGGCAAGGGGCGTGGGACCTCCTGGAGAACTGGGGAGGCTGCCCACAGGGTACCAGCTGGTACCTACAAGTTAAGGCAAACAAGCCAATAGAGCACATTGAAGAAGAAGAAGGTCACTGGGAAAACAACTCGCGAGTAGTTATCCAGGCGGTAAATGTGGATGAAGAGGCGGCCCTGCTGCCAGATACTGCCCTCACACCTGGGGACCACACAGACATACTTCTTGCACCACTTGCAGCAACCGCCAGGATTCTGGATGCCACCTGGGCTGAGAGACTGCTGGGCTGGGCAAGATGGGCCCTCCTCTCCATCACTCTCATCAGAGTCCTCAATCTGGCACACAAAAGCATCAGGATGCTGATGGGCACTGGCACGGGGAGGCATAAGGGCACGGGCACGAATATCTGGCTGAAAAGGACAAGGAAAGAAGTGGGAAAAAGTCAAATGAAGGTGAATCAAGCCTAGGTACTGTCTCAGGATTTCTGGAGATTCTGGTCTTGGCACACTGTTTTTTGTCCACCCTCTGCAATTCCCGGCATCACATCCAAAAGTTTATTCAACTACCACCCCCAACGCCAGGTTACCCCCACCCCATAACTTGGTGAGCTGGCCTCCCATGTGCCATGAGTCCTAGTGCCCTCACTTGCATGCCTCCACATCCCAAAGGCTTGCCACCACTCCCATACCCAGGTCATACATGGCGAAGTTTTGGAGAAGCACGGGGTTTTGTCCAGTTGTAGGTCAGGAAGTTGAGCACAGCAAACTCCATCAAAGCACAGAAGCAGAAGACGAAGCAGATGGCAATATAGAAATCCAAAGCAGTGATATACGAGACACGTGGGAAATTCTTACGGGAAAAGGTGCCCAGTGTAGTCATGGTGAGTACAGAGGTTATCCCTGTGAATGCACAGAAGTAGAGGTGGGCTCAACTACCGATTCCTATGTTACACTGCTGAAAGGCCCCTCAAGAAGGCAATTCTGTGCCCATTTGTACGCCCATTTGCATATATTACCCACTTACCTAGAGAGGTTCTGGCTGGAGCAGAGTCTTTCTTGATCCAAAAGGAAACCCAGGAAAGCATTGTAGTCACAGAAGAAGGGACATAGTTTTGAAAGGCTATAAAGCCAAATCGCCTGCTCACATTGAAGAAAAGTGTCATGACCATGAAATCACCTGGAAGACATAAAAAATACCATTTCATTACAGCAGATGAGGGTCTCCCCCAGGCAGGACATGCATAAGGGTCTTGTTCAGCTCATGGGATTCCCACCACAGTCCTAAAATAGAGGTAGATTATTCCAATGCCACATACGGAGAATCAGAAGAAGCCCAGAGAGGAGACTCACTGTAAGACCCATTGTCAGTTAAGAGCTGAGCCAGGGCCACAAACTTCGTTGCTTCTTTTTCAGACCACTTCCCCACACCCCACATCTGTCTTCTCAGGGTGGCAGAAGTGTCAGATGAAAGTGAAGAAATCAGTTACCCTTCTAACTATCAACACCACACAACTAATGTCCACATGGCTGACTGAGACCTTCACGCCCATTAAGGTGCAATATCTAGTCTGCAAAATCACAGCCTGACACATGCACTACTGGCCTTTACAATGTATACTCTCAGGGGATGAGCCAAGGATGGCCTATGCTGTGGTGGGAAAAGCATAGAATCCATTTGGCCTCCTTCCTATTCATTTGCATGCTGGTAAAATGCTTTAGTTGCACTGTTGTATCAAAGGCCAAAAGAACTCAGTTGCACACCCCCAAACTTTTGCTGGTTCCCTATTCCACAAAAAAGCTACAGAGTCAAGTGTGCACTTTGTAACCTCATACTAAATAAAGGCTCACCATGACCTGGCTCCAACTGACATCTTACACACACACACACACACACCTTCTTGTAGGCTCATCTCATACACTCTCAGATTCCCTGAGATAGCTTGCATAGTTGCACCAATATTCAAATTCTAGACTCTCTGTTCCTTAGTCTATTATCCTAATCCAAATTGGCTGCTGCAAAAAAATAGAAAAATTAGCTGAAAGTGAAAATTAGGGCATCATGGCCTTGATGTTGGCTCTTCCCCTACAGAGTGATGGCTCTTATAGTACTTATGACAATAGAAGAATTAGCATCTTCTATTACACCCTTCATGCTGCCTTATGCTCTGACATGCTCATCCCAAACACTCTGCATGCTCATCAGGACTGCAGAGATTCTGATGGCTTTCTTTGAACCCAGAACTCCCCATTTCACTTTCAATATCACATAGGGTTTGTGATAGCTCAAATTCTGTTAGTGAAGCTAAGCTCCAAACTTCCACCTAAGGGGTGGAATGCTGTAAAATTCCTTGGCCTTGAGTTAGGTGGTCTTTTTTTTTTTATTTATTTTTTTAGCGTTTATTTATTTTTGAGACAGAGAGAGACAGAGCATGAACGGGGGAGGGGCAGAGAGAGAGGGAGACACAGAATCCGAAACAGGCTCCAGGCTCTGAGCGGTCAGCCCAGAGCCCGACGTGGGGCTCGAACTCACGGACTGTGAGATCATGACCTGAGCCGAAGTCGGACGCTTAACCGACTGAGCCACCCAGGTGCCCCATAGGTGGTCTTTTAAAACACTACAAGGTTTAGACTCCTCATGGAAGCCCTGTGGCTTGGCTTTTGCCCATCCAAGCCCAGCATGGGCTGGAACCTAACAGATGCTCAGTGACACTTACTACTGACTGACAACAGCTTTGTAAAGCAGACCAGAACACTAACATGTCTATGTGTCCTTCTATTTTGAAAAGTATATCACCTGCCTTCCAGGTCTGGGTATACTGGAGCTAAATGAGAAGAGAAGTCTTTCCTACTCACCTTGAAAATACTGACATTTAAAGGGCAAGACTTCTTGGAATCTTCCAGAAAAAAAGGTAAGGAAGCGGTCTGGGGTCAGTAGAATATGTGTAATCAGAGTAGTAGCTTTGGGGATAGAACTCCTCTTCCAGGCCTGCTACAGGAACCACTCACATTTACCTACTGGCCAGAATGTATTTATCAAGTTCCTAGTTCTCTTGCCCTGGGTCTTAACTGCATTTTAAGACACCCCTATTTAGCTACAACCACTCCATTCAAAACTTATATATTCTTGTTGGAAGATGTATTATCCTATCAGCTTTTTCCATATTTATTTTCTTTATTCCAGCCAAAGAATGACCTTTTCCACTGGGTAAGCTTTGGAAAGCTGAGAGAAGGATACCAACATACAATTTATTATTTGTGAGGAATGAAGGAGCATGGGTAAGGGAAAAAGGATATCTGGGGCTGAGAAGCCAAAGTCAAAGCAAAACAAAACAATCCCTCCCACCAAACTAAAGATGCTTCTGCTTTTCTCTTGTTTGGCTAGACCAGAGTTTGTCACTGTACTGTCAGAGGAATGCAATTTAAAAGACTGAGTCCAGAGTACTGGGACTAGAAGAATGAGTGGACCCAAAGCTTTGAAGAACAGGGAAGGAAAAGGAAATAGGCTGTAGAGTCTATAAAAGATTGTGACCTGGAGCTGGGACCATAATACTAGTAATTTAATCTTGACCCTGGAGAAGAGTGACTGGGCTTACCACAAGTTCAGTAGTTCTAAGGAAAAAAAACCAGGTCCAATGGGTAGGAGTTCCAGAAACTCCGATTTCAGATGAACAGCAACAGTTTTCCAATGGACAGAGTTGTCCAGAGACGGGTGAAACTCTCTTAAAAGAAAGTGAACTCCTGGTCATGGGTAAGGTCCCATCAGAGTCTCAATAGCCACCAGTGAAAGTTACCTCACTCACTGCAGGCAAGGGTGGAGTCTCTAAAAGCCTCCTGAAGCAGTGAGGGTCTCTGGTTCAAGGCCCAAAGTGACCAAAGTAGCAAGCTACCCCCACATTCTGACCACTTAGAAGCTGAATATGTAGATAGATAGATGATAGATAGATATAGATAGATAGATAGATAGATAGATAGATAGAACTGCCCAGAGGCTGATGGGAAGAGTTTCAGACCAACCTCAAAAAGAACTATGATACTGGAGAAACTATAATTCACAAGCAACTAGCCTCTAGCAGAAGAGAAAGAAGCCCTCCTCCTTTTTTCCCAAGAACAATCTTTTCTCCTAAGGAGGGTCAGTGCTTACCCACTGTCATTTCTTTGGTGATGATGCTAGCTCTGGGGCTTTGTAGTCACTAGGGGGCCATTTTGAAACAATGCACAGCCATCTACTAAACGGAATCACTAGTAACTTGAAAGCCCCTGGGCCTTGTCTCTTCTGCTTCTTTTGATGATGGGTCCCCACCTGTCTGGGAAAACTGAGGTGCAGAAAGGCAAGAGGAATGCCCATGGTTAGCTGGCAGAAGAGCAAGGTTAGAGAATAGTATAGTATAGTATAGTATAACTGCTTACCCAGAGACCCTGTGAAAAAGAAAGGCATTTGTAAAACAGCCCTCTGCCCCTGCCCTAATACTGTGGAAGCAAATCTCTGGCCAGAGGAGCATGACCCATCCCTCCCCCCATGACCAACTCAACAAGTACAGTGAAAGCAGATTTTCTGCCTAGGCACAGAAGCAAAGCAAGACTCCTCCTATGGCAAATGGCTGGTGGGGTGACTGTCTCCATCTGCATCCTGGAAATGATGAGTATACTATACTATACTATACTATACTATACTATACTTGGTCAGTTCGTGTGAAGAGGGTTTCCAGGGCTGCTCTGGGAGCAACCCTGGGGAGGTCCCTTAGATTTTCATTGAGATCACCTAGGAACCAAGCAAAGACACTCATATCTAATTGGAAGCTGATGGTGAAGAGACCCAGGACCCTCCCCTTTAGTCCTTGTTAGCTACAAAGTCAGAAAACCAATAATAACCATGTCCATGTTGAATCCACCATGAAGGCTTTGACAGGAATCTGTGCTTGTAAAAGCTGCTCCTTTATTTTTTTAAATATAATTTATTGTCAAATTGGTTTACATACAACACCCAGTGCTCATCCCAACAACAGAGCTGCTCCTTTAAAATAAATGTTGATGCAATAGGAATTGTAGTTGCTGAAATTTCCCTTATACCATCTGAGCCCTCACCTAGCTAACATTAGAA
The DNA here is from genome assembly GCF_014898765.1 of Herpailurus yagouaroundi. Taxonomy (NCBI): domain Eukaryota; kingdom Metazoa; phylum Chordata; class Mammalia; order Carnivora; family Felidae; genus Herpailurus; species Herpailurus yagouaroundi. The sequence continues at coordinate 59,207 of NW_024420251.1, read as the reverse complement.
CTCTAGCCTCTGCTTCCTATTAGGACCAACTTTGTTTCCCACTTAACCCAGCTTGGATTGGTTCTGGGTACGAAGAACTCACATGAGCTCCATTCCCCAAAGTCATCCAAGCAGGTCGGTTTTAACAAAGATCTAGAAACTGGGGGCATCAGGGTGACTCAGTTTGTTAAATGCCCGACTCTTGATTTTAGCTCAGGCCATGATCTCTCAATTTGTTAGATCAAGCCCTGTGTCAGGCTCTGTGCTGACAGCGTGGGGCCTGCTTGGAATCCTCTCTTTCCCTCTCTCTCTGCTTCTCCTCTACTCATGCTCACTTGCTCTCTCTCTCTCTCTCTCTGTCTCTCTCTCTGCTCCTCTCCTACTCTCGCTTTCTCTCTCAAAATAAATAAATCTTAAAAAAAGACGTAGAAACTGAAGGGTCTGCATGACAAAGCTAGTTGCAAATCTTGACAGCAATAAACTTTATCTACTTACCCACCCTCTCAGGGAGTTGGCAAAGCACTTACTCCTTTGCAGATGAGAGTGAGATGTAGTTACAAAGTCTGTTTCCTCTGCAAACAGTTGTAAGTGCTTAACGTTTACAAGACAGGAGTCATGTTCCATAAAATTTCCATGGGATAATTGCATACATTTATATATATGGATGGTCACCCCAGTCATTCTTACCACCCCCTTACCAGACCTCTACTAAGCCCTTGTTCCATAGGTACACGTACCAGTTGGGGTTGAGATTGTTTCAGTAATGTTGGTCACTCCTGTAAAATCAAACTGAAAGAGCTTCCAGGAATTCTTCTCATTGATTTCAAGCTTGAAATCTTCCCATTTGTAGATCATCTCACTCTCAGGATAGGAAACTGTAAGGCAATGTGGGAAGGAGGGTCATGTGAGACTGGGAAACCAAGCATGGAGTCTGAGCAATGCCTTGGAGTCCTGACTCTGGCCTCATGAGCTGTGGGACCTTGCCTCTCTTCCTCATTGTTGAAGTTCACTCAATATGTGCATTTATTGAGCATTCCTTAGTACCAGGCTCTGTGCTGGAAATATAGAGATGAGCAAGGCAGAAGCCTTGCCCTCATTCACATTTAATTGAATAAGATAGTAAATATACACCTGTAATTGTTGGAGTTGCTGAAAAACTTTCCACTGTGGGACAGTGGAAAAACAGATGAGGGAAAGACCACCTGGAGACACACCCAACAAAGATTTTATACAATAGTTGACATTTCCAATAAATCCTAAAAGCCGAGTAAATATTCTCTGTATGGGTGAGGCTGAAGGGGTGAGGAGGGTGTTGTATGCACAGAAAGATGAAAATGCCTGATGGATTATGGAAATGCCAAAAGTTCAGGATGGCTAGCTCACAGATGCTGGATGAAGCATACAGGAATGGGTGGCAGGGGCCAGTAAATGAAGTACCTTGAGATTCATTACAAGGAATTAGGAATTGACCTATGAGATATCAGGGAGGGTTTGAAACTAAAACACGACCTGGTCTAGATGATACTTCAGCTAGGTCACTCTTGTCATTATATGAAGATAGCTTGTGGACAGGGAGACCAGTTTTAGTAGGCCAGTGCAATAATCCAGGCCCAATAAAATGAATGAAGGCAGGAATCAAAGCTGTGGCAGTGAGAATGCAGAGAAATAGGATCAATAGAGACTCAGGAAGGAAAACCAACAAGATGTGTTGATTGATTAGATATAGGAGGTGATGGAGAAAGAAGCATCAAAATTCTTGGCTTGGACAACTGAGTGGCTGATGGTGTCTTTCAATGACACAAATGAGAACACAGAAGCAACACATTTGTTTTGGAGGTAGAGGTTGGGAGGAGACAATGTATTTAGCTCTGGACATGTTCAGTTTTAAAATAAAGATGTTGTGAAAGCCCAAGTGGAAGACGACAAAGACCTAAACCAAGGTACTGACAGTAGAAATGCAGAGGAGTAGACATACTTGAATTACATTCAGAGGTGGGTGACTGACTTGAGATGGAGTGGAAGGAAGATGGAAGAACCCAACACGAGGTCCAGGTGAAGCAACACAGTATTGTCAGCAAGAAAGGAGATAGAGGAGGCTCTGGGAAAATCTGGCACCATTTTAGGAGAAAAGCAGAGGCAGAAAAATGTAAAGGGCAAGGATGAGAAAAAAGAAGGGGCTCAGCATGACTCTGGGGCCCCAGAAACCTAAGAAGGTACTCACAGCTAGAGAAAGACAGAGGGCAAGAGTGAGAATCCATTGGAAATTTGAGCATGTGAAGTAAACATCCAGCATCAATGGTCATCCTGGAAGGGAGAAAGGAGCCTCATTAGGCTGGCCTTGAGCACTTAGGTATCCACCCACCTTGGGCCTGGGCACCACCACCAGTGAGTGGCAACAGTGGGATTTGAAACAAAGACCTCAAAGGAGAGACAAAAAGGAAGAACAGCTTGAAAGTATCTGGCTACTTTGATTTCCATAATCAGAGAAATGTGTGGACCAATTTAGATGGGCTTTTTTTCTTGCCCATCCCAGCTTCCAGGACTTGCCAACACTTTCTCACTCTCTACCACCTTCACACCTCATATCACCCATACACAACCTTCCCCGGCCAAGCATTCAAATGTCCAGCCTGTTCATAGACATGTTTTCAACTGCTGTGTTGCTGCTCTGCCTGGACAATTCCAACACCATGGATGTGTCTTTACAGCCAGTGCCCACTTGGGATGGAACTGTCCAGGCAATGCAGTCATACTGTACATTCTAGTGGGGGGACTTGTGGACTGGGAACCAAGTAACTGGGTACCAGTCCCAGCTCTGCCATGAACTTGGTGTGTTGCTTTAAGCAATATCTTTCTATTTTGAGGCCTGGTGTCTGTGTCTATACATGAGGGGGTTGAGCTCATGGTCTAGGAAAGCTGGAAAGGCCCTTAGAAGTATCATTGAGGATGACACCTATGTTCATGATTCTTTGGCAAAAAGAGTCCCAAGAGGTAACATTCCAGAGGCTTGACATACCTAATTGTGTACAACACCTTGCCATCCTTGTGGATGCGAACCATCTGGTTGGGCATGGTGATCACATGCTCTTGGGTCCTCTTAGAATTCCTAAAAAACGTGTCCGGGATCCATAACTGGCTCACCATGTTGCCATTCAGAACAAAGCTCTCAAAGCTGCCATTGTAACGGAGGCGTTCATCATACCAGGTCTGGCAGAAGGTGATGTCAATGGTGTATTCCTGGTAGGATGGGTAGAAAAGCACACACCTAGATCTGTACAGGCAAAGAATATTCCCATGCCATTCTGTGAAGGGCCCATCAAGCAGATAGGAGACTACTTAGGTTTGCACAGAGGAAAGCAGCATGAATTAGGCTGTAGGAACTTTTCTATTTCCAGGTATTCCCAAAAGAAAGGAACATTCCCAGATAAACAACAGTCAGTGAAGACACATTTCATCTAGAAACAGACAGGCAATGGTTGTGTAACTGCACAGGCGGGGCTCATCGCATCACCACCACCTTGTAGGGTTATGGTATTACTCCAGCCAGGTAAATGCCCTCTCAGTCCCCACATTTCCATAGCAAAACAAAGATCTCAACTCAAAATCATTTTAAACATTTACAAACACACATCTTTGGTTGTATATGGTGAAGATTCCCCTTTCAGCTTTTATTTGGGGAGCACAGATGTTAACCTCAATCCTTCATTCTCCAGAGTTATATTTAAAAATGAAGTGCTTTGAGTCATAAGAGAGGTGTGTATTTAGTCTCATGTTTTTAAAATCATTGTTTTGTTTTGTTCTTCCTTTTAAACAAGGGCACCTAACCTCTGAATATGTGTGTGCATGTGCATAGATACACCTATGATTATTTGGTCTCCAGATCATATTATATGTCCCATAAACTATCCGTTAAATATCAAGAAAGATATTTAATAGGAAGAAGCATGAGAAGCTAGAGATTTGCACTACTGGTATTGGAGGGTAAAAAGTAAAACAGCGTGAAGAGCAAGTGCCAGACCTAGGCCAAGGGGGAACCTTGAGGGTTATCTAACCTCCTTTATTTCAGTGGTAAGGAAACTGAGGCTCAGAGAGAAAAGGACCTGTCCAAAGTCACACAAAGACAGCATACTAGTTCTGATGCTCAGAGCACCATTACCATGACGTTGTCCTGGGATGGCCTTCACTGATTTCCCTCTCAATGGCTTATTTCACTTGCACCAACAATCCCTTTGGGAACCAAGGTCCAATTTCCCCATATAGAATCCCTAGGTCTTTCTCCTGAGTTATCCTGCATCACACAATGAACACTAACCAGAAACCCATAGTGCTGGAGGCCATTAGAGCCCTCAGGGGAAAGGTCAAGACAATCCCAGCTTGGCTTTGCTGCCTAGGCCAAAAGGTGGTGATAGCCATTGCCAAATTGCTGGAAGCTAGATTCCCAGACTGAAAAGGTTCCCTGGAGTAGCTCAGAGAAGCAGACAGAAAAAATCATAGCTACTATTCACATGGGAGCCCACAGCCCTGCCCCACACAGCCCGACCAGCCTTCATAAGTGGCTTTCAGAGTGTTTCTACGGTCCCAAGTAGCTTGCAGTTCCAACTTGGCATACAGAGCCTTCTTCATTCCCAGGCCATGTGAACTGCTTGGTAGCTAGGGGAAGTCTTCCCTCCACAACCCACACTATGCTCCTGCTCTGTTATACTGTTTCAAATAAGCATTTAATTTCTATTAACAAGATACCAATTGTAAGGTCATTACACAGCAACTGATAACCAAAAGTTCAGTTTTTCCCCAATTTGACAAGGGTACTTGGGTTGTACATCTTTTTTAGCTCAGCTGAAACTCTAGAAATTCAGCGTCAAGAAATTGGCTTAATTAGAATTGCCTGCAACAATTATCACAGCAAGGCAAGAAGCCTTAGCAACTGTTGGTGTTACGATGGGCAGTCATTCCCAGACTGGTCACTGCCTTCTAAGCTCAGGATACGTGTCTCAAAAATTTAACCAAGAAACTGGTAGAAACATTTGATTTAAATCTCCATGCTGTGGGCTCAGGTTTCTCTCTTTAAGGACTTATCCTATGCTCTACACAACATCTGATTGACTAAGGGGTGTGTGAACTCCCCTCAAACAACCATACCCCCTCTGTAACAATGTTTGTTGAGAGGCTCAATTGCTTCAAATGTAAAATGAGGATCCCAGTGGTAGCTTGCCTGTCACACAGGCTGTCATGAAGATCCAAGGAGACAAGTGTGCTCTGTTCATTGGCTGTGCGAGAGAGACATACACTCCTTCCTTACTAAGTACAAAACTCCACAGTGTCACCAGGGAAAAGTAGACTGTATAAGATCTATCACAGTTTTAAAGAACTATTTGGAACTATGTAAAAGACCAGACTTCTTGGGGGAAGTTTAATACCATATGTGTATCTGGCATCTTATAAAGGCCCTTGGCCTAGGCTAAAGCAGCACTTTATTGGCCAAAGAAAATCAAGCTGTATATTCCTCTTTGGACCAGTTCTGTGTTGTATGCCAGGTTCGGTGACTACTGAGTTATTAGACTGTATCCCTTGGGATACAGTCAGGTATCAGGGGGAAAAGTGACTTTTATAGAACATCTTTCATAACTCATTTGCTCAGTTAACATATATCGAGTCCTTGACACCAAGGAACCCATAATCAGGAGAGTAAGGCAGACATAGAGCACATAATTACAATACAGTGTGATAGGAAGATCAGGCAAACAACTGTGATATAAGCTAGAAAAATCTGAATGTTAAAGAGAGGGGTGTGGTCTGAGTAAGAAGGGAGTAATTAATAGCTGTGGAGGTAAGGGAAGATGCCATGGAAGAGAAGCCATTAGAGACAGACCCTGAAGGATAAGGCTATGACATGTAGAAAATTGGAACAATGGCATTCCAAACAAGAAAGAGTTTGAACAAAGACTCAAAGGTACAAGGTGATCTGGGAACACCCATACTCTAGTCACTAGGGCATGTGGTCTCTAAAGGGGGGGAAAAGAAATAAAGCTCTGGGTTGGCTCCAGCCATGGAAGGCCTTGACCACTAGAGTGTGATGTTGAACTTCATGCTTTAAGCCGGGTCCCAGACCTGCAGGAGGCACATCACTCAGGAGGGCAGGTCAGTAGGTGGACTGATGTAGGCAGAAACCTTGAATTTTGCATATTTCAAGGAGAGATAATAGAGGCTAACTGGGGACGGTCCTGACAGTAGAATGATAGCAATAGAAAAGGAAAGAAGAAACCAGGCCAAAATTAGAGAAGCAGTCTTAGAGCAAGAGTTGATAACTATAGACTTAATTCTGCAAAAATCATTAGAAAAAAAGAGCCATTCCACTGTGATGTTTAAAGTTGCTTTATTATTTTTATTTTGAACAAAACACTAGAAGATATGGTCAGGATTCTGAAGGCCCTCTTCAGACAGCAAGGGACTTACCTTTTCCTGACTTCCAAAGTCAGTGTTGGTTACAATCTCCCCTCTCCAAAACAAAAACAAAGTAAAACCACAAAACTCTTCTTATGGACACACAGAGCAGAAAAAATAAGTATGTGAAAGGCCCCATGGTGAGCTTCCTGGGCTACAAGACACTGTAATAAAAAATCAGTACTCACCATGTCCAGGATAGAAATAGGACCAAGGGTGTTGACAGAGAGCTCCACAGTGACCACAGTGGGCTTTTCTGTAAAGGAAGCAGAAGTGGCAGAGGTAAGTGTCAAACAGGGACATGGGACAGGGGAGGGCGTGGTCAGAGGGGAGAACAGGTGAAGGATAGAGAGATGGTTTCAACATCACTCCTATTTCTTTCTTTGTTCTTTCATAGCAAGAGCCAATTCACAGACTGTTAAGAGTTGGACATACCTTGAAGGCCAGTAATCTAGTCCACTCATTTTGCAATTGGAAAAACTGAGGGTGAGAAAAGAAAAAAAAGTCTAGACCTAGGCCAAGGGTACTGCTGAGACTAGAGTTGATATGTCTTACCCAACAGGTCAGCAACAGATTCCCTGGCCCATGTGCATGGCACCCTCACCTATACCCCAGACCCATTATCCACACCTATGCCCTCAACTTCCTGCTCCAGGAGGGGAAGAGCTATGTTCTGATACTCACCACCAATGCCAGGGCGAAGTTTATGGTCATAGTTATTCAGGATACTGTTCAGGATGTGAGTGGCTGTTGGCAGTTTGCCAAGTGTGCTGTGGGGACCACTAAGAGTGGGCTTTGTTTCCTTAGAGAGGAGCTTCTCTTCAGCAGCCTGGGGCTGGGGCCCATAGACATCATCATAGACAGAGGGTCGATTTTCTGATTCAACATGAGGTCCTTCACTCCTAGAACATACAAACACACAAAAAATGAAGCTCTGTTCTCCACTCTGTAGGGGTCACAGATGAGGCCTTTTGGGATAGAAACAAACCAAAACAAGTCTGAAACACAAGACATAAAGAGTGACTGGTAACAGGAAATTTTAAGCCACTAACATAATATTTGTTAATTTCTTCTAAATCTTGCTACTCTTTGGGGACTTTGGGTACTATCCCTCCTTCATGGTAATTCTTTATTTTTTTTTAAACCCAACAACAAAACCAAGCTCGAGATATTAAAAGAATTTCTCAATGTAAGATGAAGAGGGCATTGGTGTATGAGCTCTGGCCAAGCTCTTCTGCTGTTACTAACCCTAGTGTCCAGTCTGCCTTGACCAGCACCACTGGGGAGTAAATGGGCAGGAAGAAGGCCAGGATTTCTGAGGAATGCTCAGGAAAGCTAGAACAGCCTGTCCCACAGAAGGCTAGAACACCTTGGGAATATTCTGCATTTCTTTGTTTTTGTGAAATTCATTGCATTGGACTTCGGGGCCAGGGGTGAGGAAAAGCTCTGAGCACTAAGAAAAGGTTAGAGTCCTTTATGCAGAGACAGTCACCCAGGAGAGAAGGCCAGCTAGAATCCTACTTGAGTGCCATGCACGACAGCCAAAAACTAAGAATTAAATTAAGCAAAACAAAAATGTAAAAAGCCATTTGACAATGTACAAAAGTCACTGATGGTGTTATAAGTTAGGGACCTGGTGCTTTTGCTGGAAATCAGTGAAGAAGTGAGCACCAAGGGGCTTCTGAGGTTCTGGTCATGTTCTAGTCCCTGATGTGGGTGCACTGATACCAGTGTCATCATTTTCTGACAGCTCATTAGCTATACAGTAATGATTTGAGCACTTTTCTGCATATATCTTCTAATTCAATAAAAAAGTGTTTTGAAAAACAAAAATGCTAATAAAAATCTGCTAATATACGGATCTTATTTGGATCTTGATTTTAAAAAGCAAACTAAAACAAAACAAAACCCATTTATGACACAATATGGGAGATTTGAACACTGGATAGTTTCTTCAGTATGACAAAATTATTCTAAAATTTTTGGTGTAATAGTGATATTTTATTATGTGTTTGGAGTCCTTATGACTAGAAATGCATAGTAAAATAATTGCATATGAAATGATATGATTTGCTTTAGAATATGATTTGCTCATAGAAATACGAGATTTGTTTTAGAATAATTTAAGCTGAAATGGAGAGTGGGTGAGGGACAGAGAAATTAAGCGTGGCCATGAATTGATAATTAATGAGGCTGGTGATGGGTACATGAGGATTCACTCTATTGTTCCTTCTAGTTTTATGTATCTTTGAAAAAATATATAACTAAAAGCTTTTTCAAAAGCCATCAGCAAAAGTAATCTATGATGTTGTAAAGCAGGTGAGTGATTTCCTTTGGGTAGGAGAGTGTATTGGAAGGGGGCATGTGGTCAAGCTGGTGGGGATTGGGTGGAGGGCACTAGCAACATAGGCATGGCCTCTGTGGTGCAGACCAGGAGCCTGACACTTTGTGCAGCAAAATGCATTTTTCTGCAGTATTTGAAGCACTTAGAATTGCTTAACTGGCATGCAGTGTGCCAGATTTATGCCATTTCTTGTATCTGAAGTGGCTAGTTCCCACTGTGGACAAGGGAAGAAATGGGCTTGACAAAAGCAGTTTCCATTTCCAAATAGCACATGCAGAGATGTCCTCTTTCCCTGAGGCTTTCGCCCCAGTCCTCTGACTAGATAATGCCAGCCACTGTTGCAGGGGAGGAAGAAAAACAGAGGCATGAGACCCTGCAAAATGAGTGACATGGCTAGCAGCATGGCACAATCAACACTGGCACTGCCAACCAAGACCACCCAAGAGCCTGCAGCAGCTCGTCCCAGATGTCTAAAGCCAACAACAAGAGCCCCAAGGTTCAAGAGGCAAACAAACAAGCAGAGTCCCAGGGACCACTGAAGACCCTGTGTTGCCCAACTACTACATCTGCAATGAAAATGTCAGAAGGTGAGGTTGGTGTAATTATATGATTAGCTTTTGTTAGTAACATAGAAACAAAACAAACATGCTCATCCTGGGATCCTTGAGGTTAAGGAACTGCTGGCACTGACAGCATACCTTTCCCCAGCCAGCCATTAATCCCCCTTTGAGGGCTAGAAATAATAAGAACTTGAAAAATACTCACATACTGGACTAGTGGAATCTTTCCATGGGCCCTTTTCATGCACCCACATCCCTTTAGATGCAATGATCCAAGATGGAGCCGAAAGTCTGCACCCACTCCCACTACTGGGGATGCTCATCCAACTACCAGTGGGCAAGGGAAAGAGAGGGGGAGGGGACTGGCAGTGCCCTAAGAGGGGCCCACTGGATTCTTTTTTCCTCCAAATTAGCCCTGTTTTTCATCTTACAAGATGAAGAGTCTGAGGCCAACATGGGGGAAGGGCTGTGCCCAAAGTCACACAACCCACTTGAGGCTGAGCCTGGACCAGAGTAAGGTTTCCTGGTTTGATGTGGCCCTTGCCAACACACCTCACAGCCACCTCTTCAGCTCTTTGCTGACATCATGGGTTGCTATGTTGACAATGTCTGAACACCAGTTACTGCGGCCCTTCCCCCCACCTCCAAGGGTGGTATCCATCTGCTGTTTTTTCTGCTCCCCCTGCTTCCTTCAGCCCCCACTCCCAGACCCCTTTTGCCCTAGCCAGTAACCATGCCAGCTCTCCCAAACATTCCAACTCATATCTGGAGGGATGTAGATGACTGGAAATTCCTAGCACGCATTCAGAAATACTTTCCAAGCCCCTGCTGAGGCCAGCCCCCACACCTCAGGGCAATAGTGAGCCAGCAGGGAGCCCCACAGCCCCTCCCCTGAGGAGCTAAAGCAGTCTGTGGTGAAGAGAGAAGCCATCTCCTCTCTCCCCAAAAACAGATAAGGAAGTGCCCAGTGCTGTGGAGACTTCTAGAATTGAAACCGTCTCAAAAATATGAAGCAGTCATCTTCCACTCAAAAAAGTCAGAAGTGCAGGGGGCAACCTTCCTAGCAAAATCCCAGGGCCAGAAGAGAGTGTGAGGGAAGCTGGCTACTCAAGGGGAACTTGCTGTTAGCCTTTGGAAAAGGGGGGTGGGGACTGAAATCTAGGACCCAAACCTCAGACCTCAGAGAATAACATTCTTGGCCTCAGGTTCCAGTCTGCCGGAGCTCTAGAACCAGCAGGGTGGGGAAAAGGGGATGAAGGAGGAAAGGGGAGTCCAGTGGCAGAAATGGGGTGGATAACTGGGGCGGGAATCCTTGGACTAAACTGGGGTTCCCACCTGGGACTGACACCAAGAGGAGCGGCAGGAAGGGAAGCAAGTAGAGTTATCTGGCACAGTGCCAGGTAGTTAGTAGGCACTCAGAAAAAGAAATCTGAAAGAGAGGACAGACTAGCCAACACTCCAGCATTTAGGTACAGTTCCGCTCCCGGAGCCCGAGCGCCTTTCTGGGCGCCACCTTTCCAAAGTCTCTCCCGGTCCTCAGAAGCGCGTGCCTACCCAGGTCGGTTATCCCGCGGGCCACTCGCCTCTTCTTACGGAAGACCCAGAGAGGGAGAGGCGTGCTCATCCCCTGGCTGTCGCCGTGGTTTTGGAGACCGGGAGTCTGGAGACGGGAGCAGCCAGGGGACAGGCGTCCCACCTTCCTTCCTAGACACCCCTTCAGCCAGCCCATCCTAGAGGGAGTGGGTTGGAGGCTGGCGGCGCGTCGCGTGGACCCAGGGCCCGGCTAGCCCGCACGGGGGCCAGGAAAAGGTGGTCGCGGGATTAGAGGAACACAGTGGCGCGGGGGTCCGGGTAACTGGCCTACCTCCAGGGGAGAGACAGCTGGGCGCGGAGGGTTCCTAGGTCCCGGGATGGAGACTCACCTAGACGGAAGGATGATGGACAGGCCCAGGAGGATCAGGAGAACTTTGGTTAACATCGTGGCGCAGACCGGCGCGACCACCTGTGCGGAGGTCGCTGCGCACGGTCTGGCGGCACAGAGCGCGTCGTGCAGGGTTTTGTTGGGCTCCAACTTCCACTCCTCCCACTCGCCCCGCCCCGCGACCCCCTCCCTGGTCCCGCCCCCTGAGCCCCGATGGAAATCTCCGACGACGTGTTCGCTGCAGCGGAGGAGAGTGGGATGGATAGGCTCCAGCGGGCGGGGGGCGGAGGAGAGAGGAGGAGGGAAAAGAGGAGGTAGCCCTGTCGCCAAGGCCCCCCCGCCCCCCGCCGCCACTACAGCAGCGCTGCCAGACAGCCAGGGGCGGGGGACGGGGGAAGGGAGGAAGAGGCGAGCTGGCCGCGAGGGCCCCAGGCAGGGGAAACCAGAGGCCCGCAGCTGCAGCTTCAAGGGCGGCCGCAGACTGGGTCGGGCTGGGCAAGATGAGGGACTGGGTGGGCCCCTGCCTCCTTCTAGACCCCCTCCAGCTCGGTGGCACAGTGGAGGGTAGAACTGTGGCCTGCGGCCCTTGGTTGCCTCCCTATCACCTGTTGCTTCCCCAGGTCCCTGACCTCAGATTTCACCTACCCTCACTCCAGACCTTCCAGTCTTTCAGAGTACATCTCTTGGCACCCGAAGGAAACTGGGTAACTGAGTACCCTCCTTGGCACAGGGGAAGAAGAAAAACTTGGGGAGGTCTCCCCAACAAGCTTTGAGCTACTCCACAGACCAGTTTCCAAGGTATTTGAGGCAGGGAAGGACCCAGAAGGAGGACCAAGCCTAGGCATTCCCTGGAGCACTTTCCCTGAACCACAAGGAGGCACTGGCCTGGGTGTGAGAGGGACCATCTGGGATAGAGGCACCTTGGAAACCTCTCCAGGACTGGCTGGCCAAAACTTTCTGGAGACTTGGCTCCTAGTCATGCCAGAAGTAGAAGTGAGAAGGAGCTAGGGGTGTGGTCATGGGGGTGGTGGGTGGGCTCAGTGCCCCCATTAAGGATAGCTGAAGAGTCTCAAGCATCCTTGGACTTTTTCTTTGTTACCTAGACCCTCATGATTCACTTGAGAGGGGAAAAGATTGCGGAGATTTGCCTATCAAGCTGATGTCAAACATTAACAGCATCCTCACCTGTTGCTCTAGAAGGGGCTGTGTGCATCTTAGCTAGCAGGATGGCTCTCCACCACCCTACCCCTATCCCATCACTCTGCTTTGTCATCTCCACAACATTGCCCACGAAGTAACGATTTTCTTGGACATTTTGGGGGGAGCTTATTTTTTGTGGGTTTCCTCCACTAGTGTAAGATCAGTGACAGGAACCAAGCCAAACCAAACCAAACCAACCAACCAAACAAACAAACAAAAAACATGTCTGTCTGGTTTCCCACTATATATTACTGAAACTTAGATGAGTTCTGGGCACACAGTAGGCACTCAACAAATACCTGTTTTTGACCTGTGTGCAGCTGTGTGTGTCCCAGTGCCACTGAGTTTACTGGGACCTGGGTTCCCCTCAGCCTCTGTGCAAGACAGAAGAAAAGATTACAGGACACATTCAGGCCTCTTGTGTGCATGCTTCCTAGCCCTGTGGCAGGGAAAGCTTCATGGGTTTGTAACTTGTGCAGAAGGGCCCTATTTTGTTTAATGCTTTGCTGTCCTCTTCTTGAAATTCTTAATAATTTTTGAACATGTGGCCCTGTATTTTTATTTTTCCCTTGCCCTGCAAATTACTTAGCCACTCTTGCCCTAGGGAGACATGCTGCAGAGCAGAGACCAGGCAAACACAGAGCATTCCTGAGCTCACTACAAGGAGAAAGCTGCCGACCATCTGCTTGCGTGTCTGTTCAGCACCAGAGTGCTGTGCAGAGATGCCTTGTGCTTGAAGTGTCTCATATGGATGTCTCTTCCTCCACTGACATTGGAGTTCCAAGAAAGGCAGGTTTGTATGATTTCTCTGTGTTCTCCTAGGTTGAGTGCAGTGCTTAATGACTGGCATTAGTTATATTTGCTGAATAAGTGACTAAGTCCCAGGCAGTCAAAAGAGGCAAGGGGTTATAGTTTCCAGGTCAGAGGACCCACCTGGGGCAATTTTCTCATAAGGGTAGAGACTAGTCACACTTTGCCATCTTCCTTACTCACCTCATCCAGTAGGAGAGCTGCCAGAACCTGCAGAAACTCCTGAGCCTTACAAAAGGCAGGGCCTGATTATTGTGTTGCACTCTTCAAGTACTTCCTGTGTGCCTGTCTATGAGAGGCCATGGACTTGGCAATGGAGGGATATACAGTAATGGTCTTGGCTTTCACATGTATGGTTCAAGAGAGAAGAAGGGATTTCTCTCAAAAATTACTAGTACAAGGTAGAAAATCATGATTTCCCTGGAGTTCCCAGAAAGACATGCCTCTCTCTGGCTGGGCAGTTCTGGAAACTTCAGGCAGGAGGAGGAGCCTATGCTTTACATGGACTTGAGACCTGCAGCAATACATAGGCCTTACTGGCAGAGGTGCAGAAATGGGCATTCCAAGCATAGAGCCAGCCAAGGTGTTGAAATCAGAAATGTGTGGTGCTTGATAGAAAACAAGTAGGAGTTTGCGGGAACATTTGCATGAAGAGGCATTGTGGGAGATAAAGCTGGAGTGGCAGTCTGGTCAGGCTAGTGCTGGGCCTTGAATGCTGAGCCAAGAACTTGCACTCTATATTGTAGGCAAAGGGGAAGTTACAGAATAATTTCAAACAGGGACATTGCATGTCAGAACTGTTCTTCAAGGACGCCCCTCTGATAGAAGCAGGCAACAGTGTTTGCAGGAAGGAAAGACTGGAGACTTTTTTCACCCGGAAAAGGAGTTGTATGGATCTGAATGAGAGCAGAGCCATCAGGATGGTTAGAAGGGAGAGCTCAAAATGGGTGAGTTTTAACTGACACAAGTATGACTAATTAGATGGAATGGGAGAGGAGGCAAAGGAGATCAGGTTGCTAGAGAAGATGCAGGGTCTTCCTCAGGTGACCAGCATGGCAGAACAGTAATAGGGAAGGTGAAAGGAGGAGGGGGACGGCTTTTAGTCAGAGTAATGAGAACAGTCCCTTGCATTTTGTGTTTCAGTTTCTAAGTTTCCAAGAACCTGCACACTTATTGTCTAGGTGTGTGTGTGTGTGTGTGTGTGCGCGCATGTGTGTGTGTGTGTGCATGTGTGTGTGTGCGTGTGTGTGTGTGTGTGTGCATGTGTGTGTGTGTCTACTTCACTATCCTGGGCTGATTACTTCAAATATATCTCTCTACAACTTGATTTTCATGCTGGAGAAAAACAAAGAAGTTAATATAGTGGCTGTATTTTCATAACTAAACCAAGCTACCCATTGGTCAGAATAGCCATGAGCAACCCCTTTGTCAGTTGTGAATGATCACATTTAATGACCAATACCAAACCATCCTGTGTCCTGCTATACATGTGGTTTAGGGGTAAAACCAGAGCTGCCTGCCATAAAGTCTGTGTGTTCCTGTCCAGCTTGGTCCAAAGTATAACACATGCACAACGTGTTTTTCCTACTAGGCCAAGGGAAAAATACCAGCCCTAACAAGTTGTGTAAGATTCTTAGCTAGTTAAGTATGGCTTTACAGCAAGATCAAAGTGGCTGGGACATTGGGGGAGGCAAGCTGGAGGAAGAACTATCTGCAGGGCTAAGATGGGAGCTGAAATGCATGGAGAAGAAAGCAGGGAACAACCAGGCTTCAGAGCAGATAGACAGTAGAAGTAGAGGCAGCACAGGGCAGTAATTAGGTCTGTGTGTTCCACTCTAGATAAGACTGGGGTTGAATTTCAGATCCTCCATTAGATACTAGCTGAATGAACAAAAATTATTTGCCATTCTCACCATGACTGATATTAAGGAATTACTGATAAATAGCAGTACAGGCACATCTGGTATTCCTGAGATCTTGAACAGCACCTAGGAAGTGTCTGACCAGGGAGCAAGGGCCTAGCCCCAGATATGCATGGCAGAGAAAAGCTCCTGTTTCAGGAAGGAGGTAGTGGAGTTGACAGAACAGATTCTAGATGTTGAGGAACTGGACCACTGAATGAGCACCCCAGGCTGGTGGTACAAGGGAGGAGAGGCATGGCTGGGGCTAGAGATTGAGAGTCTCAGCACATGGATGCTATTCAAATCCATGGGACTAGGTGCAATCACCCAGGGAGAAAAAAGATGGCATAAGCCTGAGTTCTGAGAGCTGTCACAGCAGCCAACAGAAGAGAGGAGAGTTTCTACTAGGATGGCAGGTTCAACAATGTTCTAGTAAGACAAGGATTGAATGATACCCATCGGATTGGTTTATTAACAGGGAAGTCATTCATGAGCTTTGACACAGCTGTTGCAGTGGAGCAGTGGGGTGGGGGCCAGTTCACAGAGGGTTGAAAAGTGCAGGAAAGGGGCAATGAGAGAAGGGAGAATATGAACACAGACAGCTTATTTGAGAAGTCTGGTTGGAAAGCAGAAAAAGTTGTCACTATCTCCCAGACCAAAAATGGGGATGGGGGCTTAATGCAGGGGCCATGTCTGATTATTCACTGGGTCAGGCTCCAGGGCCTTGTAGAAGAAGAGAAAGAGGTTCAGATGAAGATCTAACAATGGTGGCAAATGCTGCTGGGCAGCAGCTGAGAGTAATGAGGTCTAGAAAGTGTTTGCTCTGAGGAGTGAATGTGTGAGGTGTAGATGTGGGATAAGAAAACAGACAACTTCTCAAGAAGTTTACCTTGAAGGAGGAGAGAGTGTAACAGAGGGAAGCAAATATTTGGAAAATTCTGATTTTTGTGTTTTAAAGATGAATGAGACCTAGCATGTTTATAGGCTACAAGGAAGAAGCCTATCGAGGGGAATTGGTAGGGGAGTAACTTCTTAAGGAGGTAGTTGGGTAGAGTCAGAGCCCAGTGTGCAGAATTGGTCTATTAGTAGAGGATGAACACATCTTCCTCAGAGGAGGGAGAGAGGAAAGGAAAGGAGATGAAAGTGACAGGCTCATTAATTTATTCAACGAACACATGTTACCACATGCCAGGCACTGTCTTAGGTGCCAAAGAAGGGAGAAAAAACAAAATTCCTGCCCTTGTGAGGCACACATTCCAGGGGAGGAGGCTAACCATAAAAAATACATATAATAGGTAAATTTATAGCACTTTAGAGAGTAATAAGTGGATTGTATAAAAATAACAAGCAGAGTAAGGTAAGTAGGATTAAGAATTCTGGGGAGAGTGGGTTACAATTTTACACAGGATGGTTAGGGAGAGCATCACTAAGAAGGAGAAACTGAGCTATGCAAATGTCTGAAGGAAGAGTGTTCTAGTACCAAAGGAACAGACAATAAAAATTATCTAAGGGCAAAGCATGCCTGGCATGCTCCAGGAATAGCAAGAAAGCCAGTGCATCTGGAGCAGAGTGAACAAGGAGGAGTTAGTGAGAGATGAAGTCAGAGAGATAATGGGGTGGGATTGGCAAATCATGTGTCAATGAAAGAACATTAACGTTTACTCTGCTTAAAAATGGAAGCCATTGGGAGGGTTATGAGCAAAGGAGTGACATAATATGGCATAGAGATGGCATTTAAAGCAATGGGACTAGATGAGATGAACATGGGAGTGAGTGTAGCTACAGAAGTGAACCAAGGACTGAGCTCCAAGGTACTCTAATAGTAGGAGACCAAGGAGAAGAGAAGGAGCCAGCCAAAAAGACTGAGCAAGTTACCAGTGAGGTGAGAGGATAATCAAGAGTGAGACATAATGGAAGTCAAGGAGAGAGGAATTCAATTGTCAACTGCTGCTAGAAGGTGAAGTGGGATTAGACTAAGACTTGTCCATTGCATTGAGCAATATATAAGTCATTAGTGACCTTGACAAAAGAAGATTGTATGATGTATTTTTTGGAAAGCTGAGGCATTGGATATAAGGAGCATAGACAATTCCTTGGGGGAGTTTTGTTGCAGAGAACAGCAGTCAAATGGGACAGTTGTTGGAGAAGGAAGGAGGCTCAAGAGGTCATATGGGAGAAGTGACAGCATATGTATATGCTGATGGGAATTCCCAAGTATAGAGTGAAAACTTTATGCTACATGGGAGTGAGGGTGAGGATGATGTCATTAAGTGAGCAAGAGGGAATAAGATGTAATGGTTTGGAAGCAGTGTTGCAGAAGGTGACAACCATACCTGAGGCCCTAAGGGACAGAGAGCACAGGAGAATAAACCACTTCATATGGCCCCCAGAGCTGGTGCCCTATACCAGTATATTGACCAGATAAATGACTGAGTGTGTGAACGAGGGGCCTGCACGTGAAGCCATGTCTTCCAGGTGGAGAGGAGCTAGAGCTGGATATGGATAAAGAGATGGGAAGGTGGAGGCATCTGTCTCATAGAGCAACGTGCTGGTGGGAGGTTTTGAAAATGTAGAAGGATGCTAGAGTGGTCAGGGGTCTGATTAAAGTTTCTGAAATACAGAACAGTGCAGGGATGGGCATGCTGTATAGAGAGAAATGAGCATAGAGACTTACTGTGGAAAACTGGGGTGTGGCATGTGGTGGGTCTTGTAGTTTGAGGGAGATGATTACCTGTACCCCTGTCCCTTCCCGTCAAAATTCAGAGTAATTTAAAAATAAGGTACAGGGGTCAGGCAGATAGAGAACAGATATTTCCCCACATCCCTTAGTAAAAGGAGCAGAGGCTCCAAATAGGCTTCTAGAAATGCCACCTATCCCTCACTCCTGCCTCAATTTAAATATAACTACCTTTCCTGAGGATAGGCAGCTGCAAAAGGCGTATGGTCTTCTTGTGTACCCCAGAAGTCTGACAAAGAAGAAACAAGGATCGCTATGTTTTCCTTTGGTCAGGTAGGCTACTGCTTCTCCTTAGGGAAGAGTAAGAAAAGAAGCAGAAATGTTTCTCACATAGGGCAGGCAACTGAGGTTTCTTGTTATATGAGCAAAGTAGAGACACTAAATAGAAGAGGAATCATTTCACTTATAATCTCCAGGTTTTTGTTCCTCTTAGCCACTTAAGCTTAATGATTAAGTTCAAGATAAACCATTGGTTGAGCTACAACCCTCATGTTTGTAGCAGGAGTTGGGGTGAATGTGATGATATGTCAAAAAGCCCCTGCTTACAGAAGGTCCTGTTCTCCCTTTCTTTTTTTTAATGTTTTTTAAAATTTATTTTTCAGAGAGACAGAGAGACAGACAGACAGAGCACGAGTGGGGGAGGGGCAGAAAGAGAGGGAGACACAGAATCCGAAGCAGGCTCCAGGCTCTGAGCTGTCAGCACAAAGCCTGACGTGGGGCTTGAACACAGCAATCATGAGATCATGACCTGAGCCAAAGTCTGATCCTTAACTTACTGGGCCACCCAGGCGCCCCTCTTCTCCCTTTCATGAAACTCTTCCCTGGTTACCAAACCCTTCCCTCTTTGTATTCTCCTTCTTTGTGCAAGGAGGGCTTAACACTTTGAGCCTCCCCTCTCCTTTCTCTCAGATGCTGTTCTGGGTTCTGGGGATACAGTGACAAGCCAGACTAAGCCCCTGCCTTCATGAAGCTTGCATTCTTATGCAAGAAAATAGACAATACACAGACAAGGAAATAAATATAATAATTTCTGGTACAAAATACCATGGAGCCATTAAAAGTTGTAATGTAGCCAAAAATAACTGCAGGAGAAGAAAAGTAGCCTGTCAGTCTGGTCGGAGTGCGGAGAATGTCCTGGGATCCTTCTGGGCCTTCTGGGCAGCTTGGAAACTCAGGGCAATCAGCTCTGAAACCAGCTTTACCATCTCTAATTCCACCATGGAATAAAGGGAACACGAGGAAGGTAAAATGACAAGGCTATTAATATATGAGAGGCTGCCAAGCCATTATCATTTATTTCAAGTGGTGGTAAAAGCAGATGACTCATCCTTCAGAGCTGCAGGACTTTGCAGCAAACAGTCTGGATGGTTTGCTGGCTTGCCTGTTTGTCTAAGCCAGAAGTTCAGGGAACAGGGATTCTCAGTGCAAACAGCCTTGAGGAGCTGGATTTCTTCACCCTAGCACTGAGAAAGATTTTCCCAACTGTCAAAGGCCCCAAGGGAAAAAAAAAAAAAAACAGATTCTTCAATAATGACTGGGAACAGGGTGTTTTCCTGGTGGGGATGGAGCTAGGCAGCTAGATGGAAGAGTCTGTGTTTTACTTGCCCTCCCTTAGCAGACACACTTCCTTGCCTTGTAGGTTAAGGAGGAAAGAAAGGAGTCTTTTGTTAGAATTCCCAAGAGAGGCACCTTTTCTCTGCTGCTCTTGGCAAATGTAGCCTATTTCATGAAAGGCATTTCTCCTCCTAAGGCTTTGGAAAACTGATTGGCAAGTGCATAATGCCTGCTGGGCCCAGCTGCCAATCATTTGTAAGAATTGGGAGTGTTGACCTTGGTTAAGTGGACTCAGAAGCTCCCTGTATGGGCGCTCCGCCATTGATTCTACAATGTGAAGCAGCCTGTTCTGCAAAAGAGATTGGTTCCAACAGACTGGGAGGTGAATTCTCAAGGAAGTATGTAGTTTTTATGTAAAAAGGTCTTTGTAAAGAACAGGTGTCCTTTCTTTTCTGATGCATCATCAATAATATTACTGGTTGGGCCTCAGTTCCAAAATTATTAGGGCTAGTGCTCTTATATGAAACAGAAAGGGATCCAGGGTGGGCCAAATAAGTTTGACACTTCCTATTTCTATTGGCAATTTTGACAGGAGAAAAAAATAGAGAATATGTTTTCATCTCTAGGGGTTTAGTATGATGGGCTGTAAAAGGAATCAAGATTTGGAATGGACTGTAAAATATTTGATGAAGCTGGCACTAACCTCCTCCTGAAATAGGAATCTCTTTTATAGTCTCCCCTCACAAGTGCGGCATTCAACCTTAGATTGAATCAGGGATAGACTTCCCACTACTCATAGGGCATGCTGTGTCACTTTTAGACTAGCTGTACAGTAAAAAAGTCCTTTGACATAAGTAAAGAATTACCTGAGAAAAGGTATATAGGCCAGTCAGACTCCTTGCTTTTCAACTCTAAGTTGGCCAGGACAAAACATTTAAAGTTGAAATTAGAGAGCCCATCCCTACTACTCTTTTTCCTTGCCCACATAGGCAGGCATGGTTTGAGGTCCCCCTCTATTGATAGGCACTCTGAGACATTCAGGGATCATTTTAACACACACAAATAAGAAGGTGATACATTATACTAATGCTTCTGATACTATATAGACCAAAGATTAGTCAAGAATATAGAGATATTGCACTCATCTGGATGTCTCAAAGTTAGCACTAAAGCCTCTGCCATTTCTTCATAGGCAAGCCCTTAGGACTTCACTCAGAGCCTCTTTACACTTAGTATACAAACAGTTCTAATCCTGTGGAAATCTGGTTACCCAATCCACTGCAATTTAGTAGCACAATTAGAAGGGACCAGGGCTTATTCACCAGATAATCCAGACTGCAAATAATTTTTAGTATTTTCATAATCAATGCAATTAGCCATAATTTTCAGTGTGTTCTTGGGGAAATTGCTTTACTTCTCTTAGCCTATTTTTACTTTTGTTTGCTTGATCGATTTGAGAAAGATGATAACACCCTTGCATACTTTACAGGCCTGTTTTGCTTGAGTCAGCTATTGTGTTGGAACATTTACAATGCTTTTAGGTGCAAGTAATGAAAACCCTTGCTTAGATTGACTCAGACAACAAAACATTTATAACAGGAGGTCCAAAGGTATGGGTGCTGTTTAGTTCCTTAATTCAGCAGCTCAACAATATCATTGAGGACCATCTCACAGACAAATCAATGTAGTTGGCTCTTTTCTTTAGTGGCAGAACTTGAACTAGAACAAGAGCTGGACTTAAAGGTGTCTGACAATTAACCCAGAGCCCTGTCCGGTGCTCCTGCTCTTAGGAATTTGGGTACCCCATAGTTAGCAATACCTTCTGTGTGAGGCTGTATTGGGGAAAAAAAATCACTGGAAGTTGAAGAAAGCTATGTCAGGGAAACCTTTGATATCAATTGGTTGTAAAGTTCCATAACTCCATGAAGATCTAATTCTATGATAAGGTTGAAGGTATATCAGAATAGAAAAGGGTCATGGAAGTTGGAGAGACATGGTCTGTTTAGGATGCTTCTGATTAGGAGTGACTTAGGAGGGATAAGGTGGGAAGTGAAGCTAGCATATATCTTTAGTGCCAAGGTGCTAACACTGGGTTATCTCTCTTAGGGAACATTGCATGATTTAAGTAGAGGAATTTGGCACAAATTTATGTTCTTGAAAGACTAGTATGGCCGTCATGGCAAGCATGAGTTTGGAAATGTAGAGTATGAGACCAGACATAGGTGAATCTCTTAAGATGCTATTGCAATGTTCCAAGACAGAAGTACTGAGAATGTGACATAGATAAGAGCAGAGGGGATAGAGAGAAAGGGCTAAGAGTCCTTCAGGTTTTAGTCTCAGCTTGGTTGTTGCTGACATATTGGATGTGGGTGGTGAAGGAGGATTCATCCTATGGGAACTTTCAAGTTTTAGGTGTGATCCTGTAGTGCGTCAAGTTTCCTTCACTGAGATGGGCTCCAAAGGAGAGACAGAATACCCTGCAATGGAAAATAAAAGTTTTTGTAGTTTGGAATATGTTGACTCTGAAGTGTCTGTAGGATGTCCAAGTGGAAAGTTCAAGTAGGCAGTTGAATATATCAAGCTGGAGCTTTAGGACAGAAGTCTAGGTTTGAGATTGACTTAACATTATAAATGATATTGTATAGCACTTTGTGTTTTAAAAAGCATCTCATCTTCATTATTTTATTTAATCCTTACTGTAATTCTAGGAGGTATACATTATTTTTCCCACTTCCCAGCTGAGGCAACTGAGTCCCAGAGAAATTAGATAACTTGCCTCAAATCACCCAGCAAGAAAGTAACAGAGCCAGGACTAGAATGCAGGTCCAGTAATACAGAATACCACACATTTCCTACCATTGTTCAAATAGGAAAGTCAGCTGCATAGAGATAGTGGGAGAAGCCATGGGAATTGCTGAAGTCCCTCCGAAAACTTATGAAGAACAAGAAGAGAGTTGGGAAGAAAATGGAACCCTAGAACTTTCATGGAAGTAAAAATGAGCTGGCTGCAGGTGGGCCCACAGAATTCTGATCAGTGTGATGTTATGATTCCCCTTGCCTTTGGACTTTACTGGGCTCCTGGCCCTGGGAATGCTGCAACTTAGCCTTTACAAGTTTTCCTCCCAAACCTGCTCTAACCCCCTCCTCTCTGTGCTTCTACTGATGTTACTCGGTTTTTATTTTGGATCTTGGCTCTGTTAACTGTGTCTTGAGGTTCTGAACCCTGGCTGCATCCCTAGATTGTTGACTCACTGGACCCACCCTGGGCCTCCCTGTTTGGGTTTTGGACTCTCTAGGGCTTAGGCTGGCTGGGCTTCAGGTTCTGGGTGCCAACACTCAGGGAGTGTTATGGGGAAGGAATAAATTCAGACATGTTTCTTCATCCCCTCTCAGACCTGCTTCATCCCCTCTCATGGCCTGAGCAGGTCATGGAGAATGACTATTACTTGCTTGATTGGCAAACAAGCACCAATGAAGGGTCACAAAGCATGTTAGGCAGAAATGAGGTCTTTATAATCTGGAGGGTGATTTTCCAGCTGGTCCTCGTGGGGAGGCAGTAAAAAAAATTCAAAAGGCAAGCATCAAATTGGGGGTGAGTTGGAGGAATGAGGGTGCCAAGGGAGACAATGGAAGTGCCTGTTCATGTTTTTAGGAAAACTGAAGGCAATTTATTCCCATCCTCAGATCAGGAGAAAGTAAGCAGCAGAGATGTGTTGAGAACAATGATACTTCTTATATCACATTTTCCAGCCTGGGGAGTGATAAATCTGCATGAAGGCATCTAAAGGAAGTTCACCACTTTAAACATCAAGGTTTTTGAAAAGAATTATATAAACTACATATTAGGAAGACATAAACACATCTTCCAGGTATGGCACATTTTTCTACCTTAGCAAAACAAAGCACACCAGACATGTGCAACCTCTTCTTAATGACTCTGGGCTATTATTGTGAACTTCATGTCCTGTTCTTGACTGTGACAATTGTTTTCTTGGTTGATACTTAGATGTAGTCACTACTCCTATGGAAAACGTCCCAGATGGATGTGTTTTTTGAGTAAGTGTATCTCTTTTTACAGGATTTCTTCTCTTCCTTCACTATTAATCTGTCAACTGCCACTTCTCATAATTGTCAACAAGTGTTCTTCTTTAATAAAATTACTTTTTCTTGGTATTTATCATTTGCTTTGACACTGGAATTCAGATATGTATGTTTCACCAAACTTTATGTAACCTAAAGTTTCTGTGCTCTGTTTCAAATCCTGAATGTCCCCTACCTTCATGAAAAAAGTGTGGAGCTTGAGCCTCATGATTGTGATTTTAGTTGCTCTGAGGCTTTCCTTTCCCCCAACTCAGTTGTATTCTCATTAAGCAGGGATTATTCATTCTCTTAGCAAATATTTTCTGAGTACCTGCCATATGTCAGAGATTGTTTTAGAGGCTGGGGATATAGAAGTAAGCAAAGCAGAAAATATCCCTGGCCTCATAAACCTTGCATTTTATGGGAGGAGACACTTTAACAATGTGATATCTTAGAAGATGGAAAATGCTATGAAGAGAAATAAGGCAGTGGAGGGAAATAATGTAGTGCTGAAGTTACAGTTAATTATTTAGGATGCTGTGATTTGTAAGGGGATCAAATGGAGGGAGTGAGCTATGTGGATGTCTAAGAGGAAAGCATTCCAGGCAGATGGAAACAGGAATACAAAGGCTCTGAGGTGGGTGGGTGGGTGCCTGCCTGATATGTTGGAGAAATGGCACTGGGCCTGGTATGACTTAAAGGAGAGTGGGCAAAGGGGAGAGTCTTAGATGGATGAAGTCATGGAGTTGCCAGGGCTGGATTCTGAAATATCTTCAGAACCATTGAAAGGAAACCACTTTTCACTCTGAAATGGGGTATCATTAAAGGGATTTTGAATAGAGGAATGGTGTTACGACTTGAATTGTATCCCTCCTAATTTTTATGTTGAAGTTCTCTCCCCTAGTACTACAGAATGTGACTGTTTTTGGAGCTAGGATATATAAAGAGGTAATTAAGGTAACTGAAGTCATTAGGGTGGGACACTAATCCAATATGACTGATGTCCTTATAAGAAGAGGAAATTAGGGAGGCACCTGGGTAGCTCAGGTGGTTAAGTGGTTAAGCTTCTGACTCTTGATTTCAGTCTCAGGTCATGATCTCAGGGTTGTGAGAGCAAGCCCCTGTCAGGTTACATGCTGGGTGTGGAGCCTGCTTAAGATTCTTTCTCCTTTTCTCTCTCTGCCCCTCCCCCTCCTGCATGCATGCATACTATCTCTCGCTCTTTTTCTGTCTTTAAAAAAAAAAAGAAGAGAGGGTATTAGGACATAGACATGTACAGAGGGAAGACTGGAGACACAGGGAGAAGATGTCTATCTGCAAGCCAAGGAGAGAGTTCTTAGAACATCATGCTGACACTTTGATCTGGGACTTGGGGCCTCTGAAACTGTGAGAAAATGTCTGTTGTTGAAGCTCCCTAGTCTGTGGTACTTCATTATGGCAGCTCTAGTGGACTCATACAAGTGTCATGATCAGACTTAAACTTTAAAAATAGCACCCTGGCCCCTGTGTGATGAATAAGGAACTATTGAATCACAAGGGTGGCCACATAAGTGGCCTGGGGATATGAATATTGAGGAAGCATAGTGAATGTTGTTCAGAAGTGTGTATTGGACCCAGAGTTGAAGAGGTAGATGAACAAAGGCTTTAACAGATCAGAATGGAGAGTATGCCAAAGAGTGCAAATGACATGTGTAAAATGATTAAGAAACTGTTTTAAGCAATAGTACAAAGGACAGAAAACATCTTGGTCTGACTATGCCTGAGTCCCCATTGGGAACACACACCATCATATTGCCAAGGTAGAGAAGTTTCTATTTTTGTGTGGCTTTGACCATTTCCTGGGAGGAGGGGACTATAGGCAAGGCAGAAATGGAGGTGAACAACTAAGAACCATATAGAAGATGATTATTAGAAAGGAAGAGAGAGGAATATAAGATACTGAAAAATTACAGGTTCTTGGAGTTGGAAGATCAGGGTTTTCACTGCAGAGTTTGTCACCAGGGGAGGCAGATAACTTCTTCTTTGAGTCTTGCTTTATTTCTCTTTCCATTGGAGCCCCAAATTCACACCTTGCCTGCCTCACAGTGCTATTGGGAAGGCCAACTGTGCTAAAGGCTAAGAAAGTGGTTGCTAAGGTAAACAATACAGAGATTTTTAGGCACAAGTGCAAATAAAAGTTCCAATCTACCTTCTGGGTATAGAAGAAGCAAGAGGAAATGGGTGTGGTCAAGACTGCTAGCTGTGCACTTGAATCTAGTTTCATTTTCTTCCATAATAATAAAGTTGTGACTGAGCACATGGCTTCCCAGCTAGACCACATTTCTAAGAATCTCCATAGTCAGGTGCTATTATGTGACTATATTATCCCTAATGGAATCTGTGTACCTTAAAACTACGGTATGCCTCCTCCTTGTCCTCTTCCCACTTCACACCACCTGGACCCATTTATGGTGGTTGCTCAGATTTAATTAGGTCAGTTATATCAATGCCCTAATGGATAGCCAAGTAACAACTTGGAAGGAACCTGGGTTTGTAAATGATTTCAAAGCAGCAGAACAACTTGCCAGCCAGCCAGAATTCTTCACATCAGGACTGTTAAGTGGGAGAAAAACTGCTTTGCTATCTCAATCATCCTATTGGTGGGTTCCCATTAGAACAATTCTCCCTTAACAATTCTACCTTAACTAAAGTGGACTTGTACCTTGAAATAGGGTACTATTGTAGAAAACAAACAAAACAAAACAAAACAAAACAAAACAAAACAAAACAACAACAACAACAACAAAACCTAGCAGGTAGGTGTGTGGAGGGGGACAAAGATATTGATATTATAGAGTAGAAAGCAGGTAACTTCTTTAATGCCATGGCAAAACATGGTAAAACTGTCACGTAAACTAACCTGGAATTCAGTCTAATGCTTATTGAGACTCCAGCACTAGAAAAAGTCATTGGAAAGAGTCAGAATTCTTCTGTTGGCTGCATCTTGATGCTTTTAGAGAAGTATTAAAGGGGCGCCTGGGTGGCTCAGTCAGTTAAGCATCTGGCTTCGGCTTAGGTTATGATCTCACAGTCCATGAATTTGAGCCCCGCATTGGGCTTTGTGCTGACAGCTCAGAGCCTGGAACCTGCTTGTACTCCCTCCCCTGGAGGGAGGACTTTGGTTCAGGTCATGATCTCACAGTCTGTGAGTTTGAGCCCCGTGTCAGACTCTGCTCGTGCTCAGAGCCTGGAGCCTGCTTCAGATTTTGTGTCTCCCTCTCTCTCTGCCCCTCCCCTGCTTGCACTCTGTCTCTCTCTCAAAAATAAATAAACACTTAAAAAAGAAAAATATTAAAAAGAACAAAGCTGGAGGAACTGCACTACCAGATATCAGACCTATTTTAAAGCTAAATAATTTAAACCATTACAACACGGTAGAATAAACCCACACAAACAGTGTGAACATATGCTCACAAAAAGACTTGTATAAGAATGTTCATAGCAGCTTTATTCATAATAGTCAAAATCGGAACTAAGAAACAAATATTTGTCAATAGGAGAATGAATTAAAAAAATATATGTGGGGCGCCTGGGTGGCGCAGTCAGTTGAGCATCCGACTTCAGCCAGGTCACGATCTCGCGGTCAGTGAGTTCGAGCCCCGCGTCAGGCTCTGGGCTGATGGCTCGGAGCCTGGAGTCTGTTTCCGATTCTGTGTCTCCCTCTCTCTCTGCCCCTCCCCCGTTCATGCTCTGTCTCTCTCTGTCCCAAAAATAAATAAATAAAAATATATACATATATGTGGTAGACTACTCAGCAATAAAATGAAGGTACCAATGGTGCACACAAATGCACTATGAACCTCAGCCTGAGCAAAAGAAGACTTACACAAGAGTACATACTGTATGACTCTATTTATATGAAGTTCTAGAACAGTCAAAATAATCATCCTGAAAAGATCCTATAACAATATTTGCTTCCAGAGGATAGTATAGACGAGGAGTGAATAGGAAGGAACATAAATTAATAATGGTAATGATAATGTTCTACTTCTTTCTAAGGATTTTATTTACTCAAATGACTAAGGCATTTGTCAAAACTTAGGCGATATCTTTAGATTTTTACATTTCATTGTATGTAAGTTTTAAATGGAAAGAAAAAAACTGTAAACAAATATTGAACTCTATTTAATGAAATGCCTAATGAAATATTTGTGAGGGACATAACTTGTCTCTAATTTACTTTGAAATGCACACCAAAAAAATAAGATAAATAGATCAATAGAGGGATGGATAGATATGATGAAACAAATATAATAAAACAATGGTAGGGTTTAGATGGTTCTATAAAATTGTTTCCTTTGCTGTACGTTTTTTACAAAAGAGAATTGAAAATTTACATCCAAGCAAAAATTTATAGCCAAAGTTGTGTAGCATATTTATTTATGTTTGCTCCAAACTGAAAATTATATGAATATCTATCAAAAAGTGAGTGCATAAACAAACTGTGGTATATCAATGCAATGGAACATTACTCAGTATTGAAACTAAATAAACTGCTACACATAACATAGATGAATTTTACTAATATAATATTTAGCAAAAGAAGTCATTCATAAAAGAATCCATGCAGTCTGATTCCACTTATGTGAGTTCCAGAATAGGCAAACCTAATGCACTGTGATTGAAATTAGGTAAGTGGCATTACCTGGGATGAGAGGCAAGAGTGGTAGTTGGGGGCAGGGGTTGCTTCAAAATGAAATTCAGGAGCTTCTTAGGGTAAAGCAAATATTCTGCATCTTGATTGTGATGGTGAGAGGGAAAGAGGGTGAGAGAGAGGGGCAGAGAGAGAGGGAGAGAGAAAATCCCAAGCAGGCTCCACAGTGTTAGTGCAGAGCCCAACGTGGGGCTCAATCCCATGAACCATGAGATCATGACCTGAGCTGAAATCAAGAGTCCAACCCTTAACCAAATGAGCTACCAGATGCCCCTGCAATGAAGCAGATTTTTTAAACGTTTATTTTTTTTTCTAAATATAATTGTAAAGTTAGCTAACATACACTGTACACAGTTTGCTTTTGGTTTCAGGAGTGGATTCCCATGATTCATCGCCTACATACAACACCCAGTGCTCATCCCAGCAATGCCTATCACCCATTTCCCCTCCCCCACCCCCCATCAACCCTCAATCAACCCTCTGTTCTTTCTATTTAAGAGTCTCTTATGGTTTGCCTCTCTCTCTGCTTGACACTATTTTTCTGCTTCCCTTTCCCTATGGTCTTCTGTTAAGTTTCTCAAATTCCACACATGAGTGAAAACATATGATATCTGTCTTTCTCTGACTGACTTATTTCACTTAGCATAATACCCTCCAGTTCAATCCACATTGTTGCAAATGGCAAGATTTCATTCTTTCTCATTGCCAAGTGGTTTTCCATTGGATACATAAACCACATCTTCTTTATCCATTCATCAGTTGATGGACATTTGGGCTCTTTCCATAACTTGGTTATTGTTGATAGTGCTGCTATAAACATTGGGGCACATGTGCCCCTTGAATCAGCACTCCTGTATCCTTTGGATAAATTCCTAGTATTGCTATTGCTGTGTCATAGGGTAATTCCAGTTTTAACTTTTTGAGGAACCTCCATAATGTTTTCCAGAGTGGCTGCACCAGTTTGCATTCCCATCAACAGTGCAAGAGGGTTCCCGTTTCTCCACATCCTTGCCAACATCTATTGTTTCCTGAGTTGTTAATTTTAACCACTGGTGTGAAGTGGTATCTCAGTGTGGTTTTGATTTGTATTTCCCTGATGATGAGCAATATTGAACATCTTTTCGCGTGTCTGTTGGCCATCTGGATGTCTTCTATGGAAAAGTGTCTATTCATGTCTTCTGCCCATTTCTTCACTGGATTATTTTGGGGGGGGTGTTGAGTTTGGTAAGTTCTTTATAGATTTTGGATACTAACCCTTTATCTAATATGTCATTTGCAAATATCTTCTCCCATTCCATTAGTTGCCTTTTAGTTTTGTTGATTGTTTCCTTTGCAGTGCAGAAGATTTTTATCTTGATGAGGTCCCAAAAGTTCATTTTTGCTTTTATTTCCCTTGCGTTCAGAGACATGTTGAGTAAGAAGTTGCTACAGCTGAGGTCAAGTAAGTTTTGCCTGTTTTCTCTTCTAAGGTTTTGATGGTTTCCTGTCTCACACTTATATCTTTCATCCATCATGGCGTATCATAGTGAAACTGGCAAAATACAAAGATAAAGAAAGAATTCTGAAAGCAGCTAGGGGACAAACGGGACTTAAACTACAAGGATAGACACATAAGGGTAGTAGCAAACCTGTCCACTGAAACTTGGCAGGCCAGAAGGGAGCGGCAGGAAATATTCAATGTGCTGAATATGAAAAATATGCATCCAAGAATCCTTTATCCAGTAAGGCTTTTATTCAGAATAGAAGGAGAGATAAAGGCTCTCCCAGACAAACAAACAACAACTGAAGGAGTTCATGACCAGTAAATCAGCCCTGTGGAAATCCTAAGGGGGACTCTGTGGGTGGAATGCTGCAGAGACTACAAAGGACTAGAGACATCACCACAAGCTTGAAACCTACAGATAACACAATGACACTAAATCCATATATTTCAATAATCACTCTGAATGTAAATGGACTAAATTCCCCAATCAAAAGACACAGGGTATCAGAATGGATAAAAAAACAAAATCTATTTATATGCTATCTACAAGAGACTCATTTTAGACCTGAGGACCCCTTCAGATTGAAAGCAAGGGGGTGGGGAACCACCTGTCATGCTAATGGACATCAAAAGAAAGCTATAGTAGCCATACTTATATCAGGCAAACTAGATTTTAAACTAAATACTGTAACAAGAGATGAGGAAGGACATTATATCATAATTAAGGGGTGAATCCATTGAGAAGAACTAACAATTATAAATTTTTCTGCCCCAACTTGAAAGGACCCAAATATATAAATCAATTAACCACAAACATAAGCAATCTTATTGATAATAATACAGTAATTGTAGGTGACTGTAATACTCCACTTAGAACAATGGAAAGATCATATAGTCAGAAAATCAACAAAGAAACAATGGACTTGAATGATACACAGGACCAGATGGACTTGACAGATATTTTCAGAACTTTTCATCCAAAAGCATCAGAATACATATTCTTGTTGAGTGTACATGGAAAATTCTCCAAAATAGATCACATACTGGGTCACAAAACAGACTTCAATAAATACGAAATAACTGAGATCACATCATGCATATTTTCAGATCAGAGCTCTATGAAACTTGAAGTCAACCACAAGAAAAAATTTGGAAAGCCTCCAAATGCATGGAGGTTAAAGAACATCCTACTAAAGAAAGAATGGGGCAACAAGGCAATTAAAGAAGAAATTTAAAAATATATGGAAGCAAATGAAAATGAAAATATGACAGTCAAAACCCTTTGGGATGCAGCATAGGAGGTCCTAAGAGTAAAATACATTGCAATCCAGGCCTATCTCAAGAAACAAGAAAAATCCCAAATAGAAAACCTAACCTCACACCTAACAGAACTAGAAGCAGAGTAACAAAGAAACCCCGAAGCTAACAAAAGAGAAATAATAAAGTTTATAGCAGAAATAAACAATATAGAATAAAAAAAACAGTAGAACAGATCAATGAATCTAAGAGCTGGCTTTTTGAAAGAATAAACAAAATTGATAAAACCCTAGCCAGACTTCTCAAAAAGAAGAGAGAACCTAAATAGATAAAATCATGAATGAAAGAGGAGAGATCACAACCAACACCACAGAAATACAAACAATTATTAGAGAATAGTATGAAAAATTATATGCCAACAAACTGGACAACTTGGAAGAAATGGACAAATTCCTAGACACCCACACACTACCAAAACTCAAACGGAAAGAAATAGAAATTTGAACAGACCCATAACCAGAGAAGAAGTTGAATAAGTTATCAAAAATCTTCCAATGGGGTACCTGGGTGGCTCAGTCAGTTAAGCGTCTGACTTTGGCTCAGCTCATGATCTCACTATTCCCAAGTTCAAGCCCCGTGTCGGGCTCTGTGATGACAGCTCAGAGCCTGGAGACTGTTTCAGATTCTGTGTCTCCCTCTCTGTCTCTTCCCCTCCCCCACTCATGCTCTGTCTCTGTCTCTTTCTCTCTCTCAAAAATAAATAAACATTAAAAAAAATCTCCCAACAAGTAAGAGTCCTGGGCAAGATGGCTTCACAGGGCAATTCTGCCAGACACTTAAGGCAGAGTTAATACCTATTCTTCTCAAGCTGTTCCAAAAAATACAAACATAAGGAAACCTTCTGGACTCATTCTATGAAGCCAGCTTTTCCTTGATTCCCAAACAAGACAAAGACCCCACTAAAAAGAGAATTATAGGCAAATATCCCTAATGAACATGGATGCAAAAATTCTCAACAAGATACTTGCAAATCAAATTCAACAGTATATTAAATGAATTACTCACCATGATCAAGTGGGATTCATTCCTTGGCTTCAGGGCTGGTTCAGTTTTCCCAAATCAATCAATGTGAGACATCAAATTAATAGAAGAAAGGATAAGAACCATATGATCCTGTCAGTAGATGTAGAAAAGGCATTTGACAAAATACGGCATCCTTTCTTAATAAAAACCCTCAAGAAAGTAGGGATAGAAGGAACATGCCTCAACATCATAAAAGCCATATATGAAAAGCCCACAGCTAATATCATCCTTAATGGGGAAAAACTGTGAGCTTTCCTCCTGAGATCAGGAACATGACAGGGATGTCCATCCTTACCACAGTTGTTTAACATAGTGTTGGGAATCCTAGCCTCAGCAATCAGACAACAAAATGAAATAAAAAGCATCCATATTGGCAAAGAAGTCAAACTTTCACTTTTCACAGATGGCATGATACTCTACGTGGAAAACCTGAAAGACTCCACCAAAAAGCTGCTAGAACTGATACACGAATTAACCAAAGTCACAGCAAAATCAAGGTACAAAAATCGGTTGCATTTCTATACACCAATAATGAAGCAACAGAAAGAGAAATCAAGAAATTGATCCCATTTACAACTGCACCAAGAATCATAAAATACCTAGGAATAACCCTAACCAAAGATGTAAAAGATCTGTATGCTGAAAACTGTAGAAAACTTATGAAAGAAATTGAAGAAGACACAAAGAAATAGAAAAACATTCCATGCTCATGGATTGGAAGAACAAATGTTGTTAAAATGTCAATACTGCCCAAAGCAATCTACACACTCAATGCAATCCCAAAATTGCACTGGCATTCTTCACAGAGCTAGAACAAACAATCCTAAAATTTGTATGGAACCACAAAAGACCCAAATAGCCAAAGTAATGTTGAAAAAGAAAACCAGAGCTGGAGGCATCACAATACTGGACTTTAGCCTCTACTACAAAGCTGTAATCATCAAGGCAGAATGGTATTGGCACAAAAACAGACACATAGACCAATGGAATACAATAGAGAACCCATAAGTGGACCCACAAATGTATGACTAACTAATCTTTGACAAAGCAGGAAAGAACATCCAATGGAATAAAGACAGTCTCTTCAGCAAGTGGTTCTGGGATAACTGGACACCAACATGCAGGAAAAAGAAACTGTACCACTTTCTTACACCATACACAATGAAGCAGGCTTTATTTTTTTAATTAAAAAAAATAAATGTTTATTTTTGAGAGAGAGACAGACAGACAGACAGAGTGTGAGTGGGCAAGGTGTAGAGAGGGAGACACAGAATCTGAAGTAGGATCCAGACTCTGAGCTGTCAGCACAGAGCCCAATGCAGGGTTCAAACTCATGAACCGCAAGATTGTGACCTATTGCTGGGTCATAGGATAGATCTATTTTTCACTTTTTGAGGAACCTCCACACTGTTTTCCACAGCGGCTGCATTCCCACCAACAGTGCAAGAGGGTTCAGTTTGCATTCCCACCAACAGTGCAAGAGGTTTCCCATTTCTCCTCGCCAGCATCTATAGTCTCCTGATTTGTTCATTTTAGCCACTCTGACTGGAGTGAGGTGGTATCTGATTTGTATTTTCCTGATGAGGAGCAACGTTGAGCATCTTTTCATGTGCCTGTTGGCCATCTGGATGTCTTCTTTAGAGAATTGTCTATCCATGTTTTCTGCCCATTTCTTCACTGGATTGTTTTTCAGGTGTGGATCTTGGTGAGTTCTTCATAGATTTTGGATACTAGCCCTTTGTCCAATGTCATTTGCAAATATCTTTTCTCATTCCGTTGGTTGCCTTTTAGTTTTGTTGATTGTTTCCTTTGCAATGCAGAAGCTTTTTATCTTGATGAGGTCCCAATAGTTCATTTTTGCTTTTAATTCCCTTGCTTTTGGGGATGTGTCAAGTAAGAAATTGCTGTGGCTGAGGTCAGAGAGGTTTTTTTCCTGCTTTCTCCTCTAGGGTTTTGATGGTTTCCTGTCTCACATTCAAGTCCTTCATCCATGTTGAGTTTATTTTTGTGAATGGTGTAAGAAAGTGGTCTAGTTTCATTCTTCTGCATGTTGCTGTCCAGTTCTCCCAGCACCATTTGTTAAAGAGACTGTCTTTTTTCCATTGGATATTCTTTCCTGCTTTGTCAAAGATTAGTTGGCCATACATTTGTGGGTCCAAGTCTGGAGTCTCTTTTCTGTTCCATTGGTCTATGTGTCTGTTTTTGTGCCAATACCATGCTGTCTTGATGTTTACAGCTTTGTAGTAGAGGCTAAAGTCTGGGATTGTGATGCCTCCTGCTTTGGTCTTCTTCTTCAATATTACTTTGAATATTTGGGGTCTTTTGTGGTTCCATACAAATTTTAGGATTGCTTGTTCTAGCTTCGAGAAGAATGCCAGTGCAATTTTGATTGGGATTGCATTGAGTGTGTAGATTGCTTTGGGAAGTAATGACATTTTAACAATATTTATTCTTCCAATCCATGAGCATGGAATGTTTTTTCCATTTCTTTGTATCTTATTCAATTTCCTTCATAAGCTTTCTATAGTTTTCAGCATACAGATCTTTTACATCTTTGGTTAGATTTATTCCTAGGTATTTTATGCTTCTTGGTGCAATTTTGAACTGGATCAGTTTCTTTATTTCTCTTTCTGTTGCTTCATTATTGGTGTATAAAATTAAACCTATTTCTGTACATTAATTTTGTACCCTGAAACTTTGCTGAATTCATGTATCAGTTCTAGCAGATTTTTGGTCGAGTCTGTTGGATTTTCCATGTAGAGTATCATGTCGTCTGCAAAAAGTGAAAGCTTCAGTTAACTTCACCAATTTTGATGCATTTTATTTCATTTTGTTGTCTGATTGCTGATGCTAGGACTTCTAACACTATGTTAAACAACAGTGGTGAGAATGGACAACAGAAAAATATGCAGCCAAGAATCCTTTATCCAGAAAGCCTATCATTCAGAATAGAAGGAGATATAAATGTTTTCCCAAACAAACAAAAACTTAAGGAATTCATCACCATTAAATCAGCCCTACAAGATATCCTAAGGGGGATGAGGGGCACCTGGGTGGCTCAGTCAGTTAAGTGTCCAACTTCAGCTCAGGTCATGATCTCACAATTGGTGGGATTGAGCCCCACATCAGGCTCTGTGCTGAGGGCCTGGAGCCTGCTTCAGTTTCTGTGTCTCCCTCTCTCTCTGTCTCTCCCTTGCTTGCTCTCTCTCTCTCTCTCTCTCTCTTTCAAAAATAAATAAAAACATTTTAAAAAAATTTTTAAAAAGATCCTAAGGGAGACACTGTGAATAAAATGTTGCAAGGACCACAAAGTACCAGAGACCTCACTACAAGCATGAAACCTACAGATAACACAATGACTCTAAACCCATACCTTTCAATAATAGCACTGAATGTAAATGGGCTAAATGCTCCAATCAAAACACATAGGGTATCAGGATGGATAAAAAAGCGAGACCCATCTATTTTCTGTCTACAAGAGACTCATTTTAGACCTGAGGACACCTTCTGATTGAAAGTGAGGGGATGGAGAACTATCTATCATGCTACTGGAAGTCAAAAGAAAGCTGGAGTAGCCATACTTATATCAGACAAACTAGACTTTAAATTAAAGGTTGTAACAAGAGATGAAGAAAGGCATTATATAATAATTACAGGGTTTATCCATCAGGAAGAGCTAACAATTACAAATATCTATGCACCAAATTTGGAAGCCCCCAAATATCTACAACAAGTAATCACAAACATAAGCAACCTTATTGATAAGGATGTGGTAATTGCAGGGGACTTTAATACTTCACTTACAACAATGGATAGATCATCTAGACAGAGAAGAAGTAAAGAAACAATGGCCCTGAATGATACATTGGACAGATGTATTTAGAACTCTGCATCCCAAGGCAACAGAATACACATTCTTCTCAAGTGCACATGGAACATTCTTCAAGATAGATCACATACTGGGTCAAAAAAACCCTCAATAAATATAAAGTAATTGAGATCATGCCACACACACTTTCAGATCGCAATGCTATGAAACTTGAAATCAACCACAGGAAAAAGTCTGGAAATCCTCCAAAAGCATGGAGGTTAAAGAACACCCTACTAAAGAATGAATGGGTCAACCAGGCAATTAGAGAAGAAATTTAAAAATACATGGAAACAAATTAAAATGAAAATATAACAAAACAAACACTTTGGGATGCAGTAAAGGCAGTCCTACGAGGAAAATACATTGCAATCCAGGCCTAACTCAAGAAACAAGAAAAATCCTAAATACAAAATCTTACAGCACACCTAAAAGAACTAGAAGCAGAACAGCAAAGACACCCCAAACCCAGCAGAAGAAGAGCAATAATAAAGATCAAAGCAGAAACAAACAATATAGAAGCAAAAAAAAAAAAAAACAATAGGGCAGATCAATGAAACCAAGAGTTTTTTTCTTTTTTTTTTGTTAAATAAACAAAATTGATAAACCTTTAGCCAGGCTTCTCAAAAAGAGGGAGGACTAAAATAGATAAAATCACAAATGAAAATGTAATTATTACAACCAGTCCCTCAGAAATACAAGCAATTATCAGGGAATACGATGAAAAATTATATGCCGAAAAATTGGACAACCTGGAAGAAATGGAGAAATTCCTAAACACCCACATGCTACCAAAGTCAAACAGGAAGAAATAGAAAATTTTAACAGACCCATAAATAGTGAATAAATTGAATCAGTTATCAAAAATCTCCCAACAAGGGGCGCCTGGGTGGTTTGGTCGGTTAAGCATCCGACTTCGGCTCAGGTCATGATCTCACGGTCCGTGAGTTCGAGCCCTGCGTCGGGCTCTGTGCTGACAGCTCAGAGCCTGGAGCCTGTTTCAGATTCTGTGTCTCCCTCTCTCTCTGTCCCTCCCCTGTTCGTGCTCTGTCTCTCTCTGTCTCAAAAATAAATAAACGTTAAAAAAATTAAAAAAAAATCTCCCAACAAATAAGAGTCCTGGGCCAGATGGCCTCCCTGGGGAGTTCTACCAGACATTTAAAGCAGAGTTAATACCTATCCTTCTCAAACTCTTCCAAAAAATGGAAAGGGAAGGAAAGCTTTCAGACTCATTCTATGAAGCCAGCATTACTTTGATTCCCAAACCAGACAGAAACCCAGCAAAAAAAGAGAACTACAGGCCAATATCCCTGATGAATATGGATGTAAAAATTCTCAATAAGATACTAGCAAATCAAACTCAACAGCATATAAAAAAATTATTCACCATGATCAAGTAGGATTTATTCCTGGGCTTCAGGGATGGTTCAATATTCACAAATCAATGTGATACATCACATTAATAAAAGAAAAGATAAGAACCATATGATCCTGTCAATGGATGCGGAAAAAGCATTTGACAAAATACAGCATGCTTTCTTCATAAAAACCCTCGAGAAAGTCAGGATACAAGGAACATAATTAAACATCATAAAAGCCGTTTATGCAAAGCCCAGAGCTGATATCATCCTCAATGGGGAAAAACTGAGAGCTGTCCCCCTGAAATATGTCCAGTTTTAAACAAAATTTATGAAGCAGGCAAAGAAACAAGAAAGCATGGAGCAATTGTGGGAAAAAAATAAATAAATGAGCAGTATCTGTCCCAGACATTAGACTTACTATACAGAAATTTTGAATCCACTATCTTAATTATGCTCAAAGAGCTAAAAAACCATGCCCAAAGAATTAAAGGAAGCTGGGAGAACAATGTCTCACCAAATAGAGAATATTAATAGAGACAGAACTTATAAATTATAAAAGGAACCAAATACAGATTCTGAAGCTGAAAGTGTAATAACCAAAATGAAAAATTCACTAGAGGTTTTCAACAGCAGATTTGAACAGAGAGAAGACTCAGTAAACTTGAAGATAGATCAATTTAAATTATTCTGAAGAACAGGAGGGGAAAGAATGAAGAATAATTAAAAAGCCCAAAGGACCCATGAGATACCATCAAGTGTAATAACACATGCATATGGAAGTCCCACAAGAAGAGAGAAGAGAGAAAGGGACAGAAAGAAAATTTGAAGATATAATTGTCAAAATTTTCCAAATTTGATGAAATGCATGAATCTACACATCTAATAGGCTCAATGAATTTCAAGATAAAGTAAAAGATCCACATTGAGAAACATTATAATCAAACTATTCAAAACCAATGACAAAGAATCTTGGAAGCAACGAAAGATAAGTGAATGGTCACATATAAGAAATTCTTAAGATTAACGGCCAATTTCTTATGAACCATGCAGGTCAGGAAACAGTAAGATGACATATTTAAAGTGTTGAAAGGAAAAGAAGGAGTATCAATTAAGAATCCAATTCCTGGGGTGCCTGGGTAGCTCATTCGTTTAAGCGTCTGACTTCCAGCTCAGGTCATGATCTTGCAGTCCATGAGTTCGAGCCCTGTGTTGGGCTCTGTGCTGACAACTCAGAGCCTGGAGCCTGCTTCAGATTTTGTGTCTCCCTCTCTCTCTGCCCCTCCCCGACTCACACTCTGTCTTTCTCTGTCTCTCAAAAATGGATAAATGTTTAAAAAAATTTTAAATGGAGCACCTGGGTGGCTCAGTCGATTGGGCAGCCAACTACAGCTCAGGTCTTGTGGTCTGTGAGTTCAAGCCCCACGTGGGGCTTTGTCCTGAGCCTCGGAGCCTGGAGCCTGCTTCCTATTCTGTGTCTTCATCTCTCTTGGCCCCTTCCCTGCTTGCTTTCAGTCTCTGTCTCTGTCTTTGTCTCTCTCTCAAAAATAAAGAATAAAAAATTAAAAAAGAATCCCACTCCATACAAAATTGTCTTTCAAAAATCAAGGAGAAATTATTACATTCCCAGATTTAAAAAAGAGAGGAGAAAGCTGACAGAATTTGTCCCTAGTAGTGTTAAAAGGAGTTTGAAATAAGAGGAAATTATATGGTTACTCAAAGCCATATGAAGAAATAAAGCAATCTAGTAAAGGTAACTACATAGTTAGCATATATGTATGTATGTCAATGTGTGTGTGTAGATATATATATATATATATGTATACATATATATATCAATGTGTATATTTTATATATATACATATATATATATATAACATAGATTTCTGTATATTTGATTTGTGAATCCTCTTTTTTTCTCATATATTATTTAAAAGACAAATTTATAAAGTAAGCTTAATATATCTATGTTACTTGGCACACAATGTATTAAAGACATAACTTGTGATAACAGTATAAAAGGGGACAATGAGCTACATAGGAGCAGAGTTTTGTATGCTATTTAAATTAAGTTGCTATCAATTCAAACTAGATTTTTTATAAATTTAGAATATTAATTGTAACCACTAAGACAATAATTTTAAATATACACACAAAAGGAAATAAATCAATTGAACACATTCTTTAAGTTTTTTTTAAATTTTATTTTTTAAAGTTTACATCCAAATTAGTTAACATATAGTGAAACAAAGATTTCAGTAGATTCCTTAATGCCCCTTGCCCATTTAGCCCATCCCCCCTCCCACAACCCCTCCAGCAACCATCAGTTTGTTCTCCATATTTAGGAGTCTCTTCTGTTTTGTCCCCCTCCCTGTTTTTATATTGTTTTTGTTTCCCTTCCCTTATGTTCATCTGTTTTATCTCTTAAAGTCCTCATATGAGTGAAGTCATATGATTTTTGTCTTTCTCTAATTTCACTTAGCATAATACCCTCCAGTTCCATCCACATAGCTGCAAATGGCAAGATTTCATTCTTTTTGATTGCCTAGTAATACTCCATTGTGTGTGTGTGTGTGTGTGTGTGTGTGTGTGTGTATCACATCTTCTTTATCCATTCATCCATCAATGGACATTTGGGCTCTTTCCATACTTTGGCTATTGTTGATAGTGCTACTATAAACATGGGGGTGAATGTGTCCCTTTGAAAGAGCATACCTAGTGGATAAATGCCTAGTATTTATCTAGGCATAGATATCCCATGGATAAATGCCTAGTAGTGCAATTGCTGGGTCATAGGGTAGTTCTATTTTTAGTTTTTTGAGGAACCTCCACACTGTTTTCCAGAGTGGCTGCACCAACTTGCATTCCCACCAACAGTGCAAAAGAGATCCTCTTTCTCTGCATCCTTGCCAACATCTGTTGTTACCTGAGTTGTTAGTGTTAGCCATTCTGACAGGTGTAAGGTGGTATCTCAGTGTGGTTTTGATTTGTATTTCCCTGATGATGAGTGATGTGGAGCATTTTTTCATGTGTCAGTTGGCCATCTGGATGTCTTCTTTGGAGAAGTGTCTATTCATGTTTTTCACCCATTTCTTCGCTGGATTATTTGTTTTTTTGGGTGTTGAGTTTACTAAGTTCTTTATAGATTTTGGATACTAACCCTTTATCTGATATGTCATTTGCAAATATCTTCTCCCATTCTGTCGGTTGTCTCTTAGTTTTGCTGATTGTTTCCTTCACTGTACAGAACCTTTTTATTTTGATGAGGTCCCAGTAGTTCATTTTTGCTTTTGTTTCCCTTGCCTCCAGAGACGTGTTGAGTAAGAAGTCGCTGCGGCCAAGATCAAAGAGGTTTTTGCCTGCTTTCTCCTCGAGGATTTTGATGGCTTCCTGTCTTACATTGAAGTCTTTCATCCATTTTGAGTTTGTTTTTGTGTGTGGGGTAGTAAAGTGGTCCAGGTTCATTCTTCTGCATGTCACTGTCCAGTTTTCCCAGCACCACTTGCTGAAGAGACTGTCTTTATTCCATTGGATATTCTTTCCTGCTTTGTCAAAGATGAGTTGGCCATACGTTTGTGGGTCCATGTCTGGGTTCTCTATTCTGTTCCATTGATCTGAGTGTCTGCTCTTGTGCCAGTACCATACTGTCTTGATGATTACAGCTTTGTAGTATAGCTTGAAGTCTGGGATTGTGATGCCTCCTGCTTTGTTTTTCTTATTCAAGATTGCTTTGGCTCTTCAGGGTCTTTTCTGGTTCCATAAAAATTTTAGGATTATTTGTTCAACCTCTGTGAAGAATGCTGGTGTTATTTTGCTAGGGATTACATTGAATATGTAGATTGCTTTGGGTAGTATTGATATTTTAACAATATTTGTTCTTCCTATCCAGGAGCATGGAATCTTTTTCCATTTTTTGTGTCTTCTTCAATTTATTTCATCAGCTTTCTATAGTGTTCAGTGTATAGATTTTTCACCTCTTTGGTTAGATTTATTCCTAGGTATTTTATGGGTTTTGGTGCAACTATAAATGGGATTGATTCTTGATTTCTCTTTCTGTTGCTTCATTGTTGGTGTATAGGAATGGAACCGATTTCTGTGCATTGATTTTGTATCCTGCAACTTTGCTGAACTCATCAATCAGTTCTAGCAGTTCTTTGGGGGAATCTTTTGAGTTTTCCATATAGGGTATGATGTCATCTGTGAAGAGTGAAAGTTTGACCTCCTCCTGGCTGATTTGGATGCCTTTTATTTCTTTTTGTTGTCTGATTGCAGAGGCTAAGACTTCCAATACTATGTTGAATAACAGTGGCAAGAGTGGACATCCCTGTCTCATTCCTGACCTTAGGGGCAAAGCTCTCAGTTTTTCCCCATTGAAGACGATATTAGCGTTGGTTCATTCATATATGGCTTTTATGATCTCGAAGTATGCTCCTTCTATCCCTACTTTCTTGAGGGTTTTTATCAAGAAAAGATGTTGTATTTTGTCAAATGCTTTCCCTGCATCTATTGAGAGGATATTATGGTTCTTGTCCTTTCTTTTATTGATGTGATGAATCATGTAATTCTTTCGTGGATATTGAACCAGCCCTGAATCCCAGGTATGAAACCCACTTGGTCCTGGTGAATAATTTCTTTAACGTATTGTTGGATCCGGTTGGCTAATATCTTGTGGAGGATTTTTGAATCCATGTTCATCAGGGATATTGGTCTATAGTTCTCCTTTTTAGTGGGGTCTCTGGTTTTGGAATCAAGGTAGTGCTGGCTTCATAGAAAGAGTTTGGAAGTTTTCCTTCCATTTCTCTTTTTTGGAACAGCTTCAAGAGAATAGGTGTTAACTCTTCCTTAAATGTTTGATAGAATTGCCCTGGAAAGCCATCTGGCCTTGGACTCTTGTTTTTTGGTAGATTTTTGATTACTAATTCAATTTCCTTACTGGTTATGGGTCTGTTCAAATTTTCTATTTCTTCCTGTTTCCGTTTTGGTAGTGTATATGTTTCTAGGAATTTGTCCATTTCTTCCAGATTACCCATTTTATTGACACATAATTGCTCATAAAATTCTCTTATTATTATTGTTATCTGCTCTGTTGGTTGTGATCTGTGATCTGTGATTATCTGCTATTATTACCTGCTATGTTGGTTGTGATCTCTCCTCTTTCATTCTTGATTTTATTTATTTGGGTCCTTTCCTTTTTCTTCTTGATCAAATTGGCTAGTGGTTTATCAATTTTGTTAATTCTTTCAAATATCCAGCTTCTGGTTTCATTGATCTGTTCTACTGTTTTTTTGGTTTTGATAGCATTAATTTCTGCTCTAATCTGTATTATTTCCTGTCTTCTGCTGGTTTGGGGTTTTATTTGCTGTTCTTTTTCCAGCTCCTTAAGGCTTAAGGTTAGGTTGTGTATCTGAGATCTTTCTTCCTTCTTTAGGAAGGCCTGGATTGCTATATACTTTCCTCTTATGACCTCCTTTGCTGTATCCCAGAGGTTTTAGGTTGTGGTGTTATCATTTTCAGTGACCTCCATATACTTTTAATTTCCTCTTTAACTGGTTGGTTAGCCCATTCATTCTTTAGTAGGATGTTCTTCAGTCTCCAAGTATTTGTGACCTTTCCAAATTTTGTCTTGTGGTTGATTTCGAGTTTCATAGTGTTGTGGTCTGAAAATAAGTACGGTATGATCTAGATCCTTTTGTACTTAGGGCTGATTTGTGTCCCAGTATATGGTCTAGTCTGGAGAATGTTCCATGTGCACTGGAGAAGAATGTGTATTCTGGTGCTTAGGATGAAATGTTCTGAATATATCTGTTAAGTCTATCTGGTCCAGTGTGTCATTCAAAGCCATTGTTTTTTTGTTGATTTTTTGATTAGATGATCTGTCCATAGCTGTGAGTGGGGAGTTGAAGTCTCCTACTATTATGGTATTTCTATAAATGAGTTTCTTTATGTTTGTGATTAATTGATTTATAT
This sequence comes from Herpailurus yagouaroundi, assembly GCF_014898765.1. Taxonomy (NCBI): domain Eukaryota; kingdom Metazoa; phylum Chordata; class Mammalia; order Carnivora; family Felidae; genus Herpailurus; species Herpailurus yagouaroundi. The sequence continues at coordinate 15,971 of NW_024420251.1, read as the reverse complement.
ATTTGGGTGTTCCACATTTGGCGCAGAAATGCTTACAATTGTTAGGTCTTCTTGGTGGATAGACCCCTTGATTCTGATATAATGCCCTTCTGCATCTCTTGATACAGTATTTTAAAGTCTAAATTGTCTGATGTAAGTATGGCTACTCTGGCTTTCTTTTTTTGACCATTAGCATGATAGATGGTGCTCCATCCCCTTATTTTCAATCTGAAGGTGTATTTAGGTCTAAAGTGGGTATCTTGTAAACAGCATATAGATGGGTCTTGTTTTCTTATCCATTCTGTTACACTATGTCTTTTGATTAGAGCACTGAGTCCACTGATGTTTAGAGCGAGTACTGAAAGATATGAATTTATTGCCATTATTATGCTTGTATAGTTGGAGTTTTCGGTGGTGTTCTCTGGTCCTTTCTAATCTTTTGTTGCTTTTGATGTCTATATCATCTATATCTATATCTATATCTATATCTATATATCTATCTATATCTATCTATTTCATCTTTTCTCCCCTCAGAAAGTCTCCCTTAAAATTTCTTGCAGGGCTGGTTTAGTGGTCACAAACTCCTTTAATTTTTGTTTGTCTGGGAAAATTATTATGTTTCCTTCTATTTTGAATGATAGCCTTGCTGTATAAAGAATTCTTTGCTGCATATTTTTCTGATTCAGCACACTGAATATATCCTCCTCCTCCTTTCTGGCATGCAACGTTTCTGTGGATATGTCTGCTGCAAACCTGATCTATCTTCCCTTGTAGGTTAGGGACATTTTTTCTTTTGCTGCTTTGATGATTCTTTCCTTGCTTGAGAATTTTGTGAATTTGACTATGATATGCCTTGTTGATGGCCAGTTTTTGTTGAATCTAATGGGGGTCTGTGCTTCCTGGTTTTTGATGTCTGTGTCTTTCCCCAAGTTAGGAAAATTTTCCGCTATGATTTGCTCACATAACACTTCTACCCCTATTTCTCTCTCTTCCTCCTCTGGGACCCCTATGATTCTGATGTTGTTCCTTTTTAAAGAGTCACTGATTTCTAGAATTCTTTAATTGTTCTCTTTTGCTTTAATCTCCCTCTTTTTTTCTGCTTTGTTATTCTCTATAAGTTTGTCCTCTATATTGCTGATTCTCTGTTCTGCCTCATCCATCCTTGCTGCTGCTGCATCCATCCATGGTTGTAGCTCAGTTATAGCATTTTTAATTTCATTCTGGCTATTTTTCACTTCTTTTATCTCTGCAGAAAGGGATTCTAATCTATTTTAGACTCTAGCTAGTATTCTTATTATCATGATTCTGAATTTTGTTTCATACATCTTGCATGTATCTGTGTTGGTTAAATCCCTGGCTGTCATTTCTTCGTGCTCTTTCTTTTGGGGTGAATTCCTTTGTTTTGTCATTTTGAAAGGAGAAAAGAAATTAATGAGGTAGAAAAATTGAAATTAAAAAAATTAAAATTAAAAAAATATTAAAATTAAAAATTAAAAAAAACACACACACACAAAAATTGAACAGATGATTCTAGATCCTAGGTGTATTTTGGTCTGGGTGTAGAAAGTGGTTCGACAGATTAGATTTAAAAAAAGATGGGGAGAAAAACAAAAGGAAATCATTTGAGAATTTGAAAAAATGAATACACTGAAGTAGACTAAAATGAGATGATGGGGGTATAATAGAATTTGAAAAAATATACACAAAAGTAAAGAATATAGTAGAAAAAATTAATAATGTTTTTAATAAAAGTTAAAAATAAATATGAATTTTTTGTTTTATGTATTTACAAGAAAAGAAATGAAAAAGAGAAAATAGATAAAAAAAGAAAAAAGAAAAGAAAAAAAGAAATCGTTTGAAAATTTGAAAAAGTGAATACACTGTAGTAGACTAAAATAAAATGATGGGAGTAAGATAGAATTTGAAAAAAATTACAAAAAAGCAAAAAATATAGTAATAAAAATTAAAAGTATTTTTAAAAGAAACTGAAAGTAAAAATGAAGTTTTTCTCTTTCTGCATTCAAAAAAAAAGAAAAGGAATGAAAAAGAAAAAAAGAAAAAGAGAGGAAAAAAAGGAAATTGTTTGAAAATTTGAAAAGGTGAGTACACTGAAGTAGACTAAAATAAAATGATGGAAGTAAAGTAGAATTTGAAAAAATTTACACAAAGGTAAAGAATATAGTAATAAAAATTAAAGACATATTTTTAATAAAAATTGAAAATAAAAATTAATTTTTTCTCTCTGTATTCAAGAAAAAGAAAAGAATTGTAAAAGAGAAAAAGGAAAAAGAAAAAAGTGAAAAAAAATTGAATAGATGAACCTAACAGATTGAAATTGCTTCATTTTCCCCTAGAGGTCAGTCCATGTAGCTCTTTATAGTCCATAAATTAAGCTGGTGGTGAGGCTTGTGTTCTTGGAAGCAAAGTTGGCCCAGTTGGGTGGGGCTCAAGTAACAGCTCCACTCTCCACTAGATGGTGCTGCTAGCCTACTGGAGTGGATTGTTGCAGTGCTCATAGGTGCGTATGCGCATGTGCAGGAGCAGTGAAAATGGCGCCACCCAGCTACCCAGTCTGTTCTCCTGGATCAGCAATCATGCACCAGTCCTCTGTTGTCAGCTTTCATCCACTCCCCGCCTTTTCACTCTCCATGATCTGGCCCCAGGCAGTACCTCTCTCCCAAGTTTGTCTCAGATGCGGCTGTTTCCCCTGGCCCCTTCCTATGGACTGTGGCTTTGACCCATTCTGCCCCTCTGTGGGAGGGTCTCACCAAGCAATGGCCGAATAAGCAATGGACAAATGTCGGCTGCACCCAGGAATATTTGCAGGACCCTGCTGCTGCCGGTGCCCCAATACTGCAGCCGGGTGCCAGCCCGCCCCCAAAAAAGTTCGTGAGACAGTGTAGCAGCAGCGTTTCAGGGATTATGGAAAATCACAACACACATCTGGCATCAGGCTTCACCCTCAACAACCTTCCCCCAGCACCAGCGAATGTGGCCACCTTCCGGGGTCTGCTGGGACCAGGTGGCTTCAACAGTCTGTACCAAATGTCCTTCCAGCAGTGGAACCACTTTTCCCCGTATGGCCTGAGAACCTCCCGGACCCCAGTCTGTTCCTGGGGATTCACCCTTCCCACCAGAGCACTGCCAGGTATCGAGCTGTGGAGTTGCAGCCTTTGCACTCCCCTTGTTTACAGTCTTAATGGAATTTAAACCCTCTCCTTTCTCCTTTCTTCTTTCTCCCTTTTTAGTTTAGTCCCTGCGGTTTCCAATTTTCCACTTTCTCTCCAGCTGCTTTTGGGGAGGGGTGCTTTTCCTGTATGCTTCCCCCCTCCACAGTCTCCGTCCTCTCTCTGCCCACAAATCAGGTTCCCTACCTTTCATGGCTTCTCACTCCCTAAGTTCAGCTCTCTGTGCCATGTACCTGCTGAATTCTGTGGTTCAGGTTGTGCAGATTATTGTGTCAATCCTCCAGTAAGTTCTCTAGGTGTGTAGGATGGTCTAGTGTTGGTCTGGCTGTATTTCATGGATGTGAGACACACAAAAAGCTTCCATGCTGTTCTGCCATCCTGGCTCCTTCTCAATTGAACACACTGTAGTGTTTTGGAAGAATTAGAGGAATAGTGATGAAGGAGTTGATAAACAAAATGATATAGGATATATAGAAAACAAATAGCAAAATGGCAAAAGTAAGTCCTTCTACATAGATGAATTAAATAATCCAATTAAAAAACAGTATGAAGAATTCTTACAAACATTTAAAGAAGAATTAAAACCAATCTTTTCTGAATTCTCTCCCAAAACAGAAGAGGATGAAATACTTTTTAATTTATTCTGTGAAACCAGCATTAACCTTATGCCCAAATCAAACTATGACACTACAAGAAAATTACAAGTCAATATCCCATATGAATATAGATGCAAACTTCCTCAACAAAAAGCTAGCAAAATGAATCCAGAAGCATATGAAAGGGATTATACACAATGACCAAGTGTGGTTTAATATACAAATCTCAAATAATTCAATGCACTATGTGCATAGAATAAAGGGGGGAAATGATTATCTCAATTGATGCTGAAATAGCATTTGACAAAATCCAATAACTTTTCATGATAAAAAAAAATATTTAGTAAATTAAGAGTAGAAGGAAATATCCTCAACATGATAAAGGGCAGTTACAACAATCTAAAAGATAACATCATGCTCAATAATAAAATACAAAAGGCTTTTCTCTTAAAATCATATAAAGGACAAAGATGCCTACAATCACCACTGCAATTCAGCATAGTAATAAAAATCCTAGTCAGAGCAATTTGAGAAGAAAAAGAAATGAAAGGCATCAAAATTATAAGGAAAGAATTAAAACTTTCTATTCACAGATGACATGATCCCATATATAGAATATCCTTAAAAACCTGTAGAAAAGCTATTAGAGCTAATATTTTAAATATTCAAAGTTGCAGAGTATGAGATCAACTTGGGAAAATAAGCTACATTTCTATATATTGACAATGAACAATCTAAAAAAGTAACTTAAGAATACAATTCTATTTATAATAGCATTAAAATAGGAGTGAATTTAAACATGGAGGTGCAAAACTTGTATACTGAAAACTACAAAACACTTTAGATATAAATTAAAGATGACCTAAATAAATGGAAATAAATATCAGGTTCATGGGTTGGAAGACTTAATAGTACTAAAATGGTAACACTCTCCATGGTGATCTATAGATTCAATGGAATCCCTATCAAAACTCTAATGGCCTTTTTTTTGCAGAAATGGAAGTTGATCCTAAAATTTGTATGAAATCTCAAGTGACGTTAAATATTCAAACAATATTGAAAAAATAAGAACAAAGAGGATTCACTGTTCCTATTTTGAAAAGTTACTACAAAACTACAGCAATAAAAGCAGTCTGATATGGGCATAAGCATAGATATATAGATAGAATAGAATTTAGAATCCAGAAATAAATCCATATGCATATGCTCAACTGATTTTCAACAACAGTTCCAAGAGCAGTTCAGTGGAAAATAATCTCATCAAAAAACAGTGCTGGGACAATTGCATAGCCAAATGCAAAAAAATAAAGTGAGACTGTACCTCACACCATGTACAAAGACTAACTCAAAACGAATGGGTAAAACTATAAAAATCTTGGAAGAAAACATAAAGTTATATATTTATGATTTTGGATTTGACAATGGGTTTTTAGATGACACCAAAACCAAAATCAACAAAAGAAAAAAAATCTGATGAATTATACTTCATAAAAATTTAAATTTTGTGCATGAAACAACACTACCAACGAACTGAAAATATAATCTACAGGATGATAAAAAATACTTGCAAAGAATATATAAAGAGCTATTACAACTCAACAACATAAAGAATTCTATGAAATATGGCCAAAGGGTTTGAAGATACCTTTTCCCAAAGAAGACATACAAGTGACCAACAAGCACACAGAAAAATGTTCAACATCAGTCGTTAGGAAAATGCAAATGAAAGCCACTCTATATCCACTAGGATGGCTATAATCTAAAAAACTCAAAATAATAAGTGCTGGTGAGGATATAGAGAAATTGGAACCCTCATACATTGCTTTGTGGAAATGCAAAATGTGGACATTTTGGTACATAGTTTGGCAGTTCATCAAGAAGTTAAGCAGAATTACCACATGACTCCAACAATACAACTTCTGTGTATATACTCTAAATAATTAAGAACAGATGTTCATACAAAAACTTGTACATGAATGCTTATAACAGCATTATTTATAGTGGGCAACAAGTGGAAACAACCCAAAAGTTCATCAATAGATGAATGGATAAACAAAAGTGATATGTCCATACAATGGAATATTAAGCCATAAAAAGGAATGAAGTACTAGTACATGCTACAACATGAATGAACCTTAAGAATATTATACTAAGTAGAAGAAGAGAGAAACAAAGGACCACATATTGCATAATTCTGTTTTTAGAAAATGTCCAGAATAGATACATCCATACAGACAGAAAGATTTAGTTTGCCAGGAGCTGGGGGCATAAATTAATGGGGAAAGACTGGTTAGTTAATATGAAGTTTCCTTTTGTGGTGATGAAAATATTCTGGAACTAGATTGGCTGATGGTTACACAAGATTGTGAAAGTACTAAATGTCACTTAATTGTACACTCTAAATGTTTAAAATGGTAAATTTAATACATGTATTTTACAATTTAAAAAAGAATGAAAGAACACCAATCATGCAAATTATTATAAGGAATACAAACGTAGGCACTGTTTTCTAACTTAATTTGTGAGACTAGAAAAGCATTGATACAAAAAGATGATGAGAATACCATAAGAAAGAAAAATTATAGGCTTATCTCCCTCATGGATATAGATGAAAAAAATCCCAAATTGGAGAAAAAAAAGAGAGTACATAGTGAGGTTTATTCTAGGAAATCAACGTTTGTTTAGTATTTGAAAATATATGAAAAAATACATGAAGCCAAATTATAGTTGATTTTCATGGATGGAGCTAGAGTGTATTATGGTAAAAGAAATAAGTCAGAAAAAGACAAGTACCATGTAATTTCATTCATGTGTGCAATTTGAGAAACAAAACAGATGAACATATGGGAGGAGGAAAAAAAAGAGAGAGAGGGAAACACAAGATGCTCTTTTTTTAATTTTTGAAAATATTTATTTATTTTTGAGAGACAGAGAGAGACAGAGCACAACCAGGGGGAGGGGGCAGAGAGATGGAGACACAGAATCTGAAGCAGGCTCCAGGCTCTGAGTTGTCAGCACAGAGCCCGACATGGGGCTTAAACTCACAAACAGCGACATCATGATCTGAGCCTAAGGCAGACACTTATCCAACTGGGCCGCCCAGGTGCCCTAAGAGATTCTTAACTACATAGAACAAACTGAGGGTTGATGGAAGGAGTCGGGTGGGGGATTGGCTAGATGGGTGATGGACATTAAGGAAGGTACTTGTTATGATGAGCACTGGGCGTTGTATGTAAGTGGTGAATCACTGAATTCTACTCCTGAAACCAATATTGCACTGTATGTGCACAAATATTTCACTAACTAGAATATAAATAAAAATTTGAAAAGAAAAGAAATTATAGTTGATTTTCTTATTATTCAGTTTTGGAGTTTCTTTATATATGCTGGATACAAGTCCTGTATCAAATATGTAATGTGCAAATAGTTTTTCCAAATAAGTGACTTGTCTTTTCATTCTCTTAAAAATGCCCTTTAAAAGGCAGAAATTCTAAATTTTGATTAGCTCATCAATTCATCACATTTTGTCTTATGGTTCTTGCCTTTTGTATTCCATCTGGGAAATATTTGTCTAGTCCAAGGTTTCAAAGATTTTTCACCTATTCTTTTGATAAAAGTTTTTACAGCTTTTGTTCTAATATCTACATGTACTATATAATGCAAGTTAATTTTGTATATGGTATGAGACAATGATCAAGGTGTTTTTAATGTCCAATTTTATCAACTCTATTAGTGGAAAACACTACCCCTTCTTTGTTGATTTTCCTTTACATTTTTGTCAATAATCAGTTTACCATATACTTGTGGGTCTTCTGTTACCTGTATTTGTCCCATTGATCTGTTTGTCTATGCTTTTGCCAATACCACAGAATCTTGTGGCTCATTTTGGATTTTGGAGGTGACATATTTATCATTTGGGTGTGGCACTCTAGCCCATCCACTAAGTGACCCTAAAAACTACTAGTTTTAAATGTGGCTCAGGACAAGAGAAGGCTTTGCAGCAGGTCCAAGCTGCTATACAACTGTTTTTTCTGCCTCTTGGGCCATTATGATCTGCTTGAAGTATCAGTGGCAGATAGAGATGTTTTTTGAAGCCTTTGGCAGAACCCTATAGGTGAATCACAGCACAGGCCTTTAGGATTTTGGAGCAAGGCCTTGCCATCATCCACAAATAACTACTCTCCTTTTGAGAAATACCTCTTGGTTTGTGGGTCTCAGTAGACTGAGTGATTGACTATAGACCATCAAGTTATCACATGACCTGAACTGCCCATCATGAACTAAATGTTATTTAATATACTAAGCCATAAAGTTGGTCATTCAGAGCAATGATGTATCACCAAATGGAAGTGATATATATGTCATCATTCCTAGGCAGGCCCTGGAGACCTAAGTAAGTTACGTGAGGAAGTGGGTCAAATGCCCATGGTTCTTACTTATGCTACACTACCTTCCCTCTCCCAGCCTGCACCTATGACCTCATGAGGAGTTCCCTATGACCAGTTGACAGAGGAAGAGAAGACTTGGGCCTGGTTTACAGATGTTTCTGTATGACATGTAGGCGCCCACCAAAAGTGTACAGCTACAGCACTGCAGCCCCTCTCTGGGACACCCCTGAAAGAAGGTGGTGAAGAAAAATCCTTCCAGTGGGCAGAACTTTGAGTATTACACTAGGTTTCCCACTTTGCTTGGAAGGAGAAATGGCTGTATGTGTGACTGTATACCAATCCATGGGCTGTGGCCAATGGTTTGGCTGGATGTGAGGGACTTGGAAGGAACATAATAGATAATTGGTGACAAAATATCTGCGAAAGAGGTGTGTGGATAGGCCTCTCTGAATGGGTCCAAAATGTGAAGGTATCTATGTCCCATGTGAATGCTCATCAAAGAGTGACCTCAGCAGAGGAGGATTTAATAATCAAGTTATAGAATGACCCATTCTATGAATACCAATTAGTCTCTTTCTTCAGCTACCTCAGTCATTGCCTGGTGTTCTCATGAACAAAATGACCATGGTGGCAGTGATGGAGGTGACGTATGAGCTCAGCAACATGGACTTCCACTCACCAAGGCTAATATGGCTATAGCCACTGCTGAGTGCCCAATTATCCAGCAAGAGAGACTAGTACTCAGGCCTTCATATGGTACCATTCCTCAGGGTGATCAGCCAGCTGTATATGTTCTGAATTAACATCCAATAAATGGTGCTGTTTTCCCCATAGCCAGGATTCATGTGTCCAGGAGTGAAGGGGAAGAAATAGGAGTGGCACCACTCCTTATTAACCCTAGTGACGCAGTAGCAACATTTTGGCTTCTTGTTTCTATGACTTTATGCTCTGTTGTCCTAGAGGTCTTAGTTCCACAGGGAGGAAAGTCTTATCTCCAACAGGAATCACAACACCGATTCCATTGAACTGGATGTTAAGACTGCTGCCCAGCCACTATGGATTCCTCCTGCCTGTGAATCAATAGGCAAAAAAAGGGGGTTACTGTTCTGGATAGGGTAATTGATCCTGACTGCCAACAGGAAATTGTATTACTACTCTACATCATAGGTTAAAAAAAATAGAGTATTTCTGGAATACAGGGGATTCCTTAGGGTGTCTCTTAGTATTACCATATCCTATGATTAAGGTCAGTGGAAAATTGTAGCAACCCAAGTCAGGCAAAATTACTAATGACATAGACCCTTCAGGAAAGAAGGTTTGGGCCATTCCACCAGATAAAGAACCCTGACCAGCTGAAGTACTTGCTGAAGGTAAAGAGAATACAGAATAGGTAGTTGAAGAAGGTAGTTGTAAATACCAGCTATGACTGTGTAACCAGCTATAAAAACGAATTCTGTAATTGTCATGAGTATTTTCTATTTATTTCCCTATGAATACATTTGTGTGTATTATTTTTTCTAGAGAACTCTAACACATTAATAAAAATTAATAAGCTACTATTAAAAGCAAGAATATAGAAATATATTTAGAGAAAAAATAAATACTGTGTGATTCCACTATTACAAAGTTAAAAACATGTAAAACTATGCTGTTAACAATCAGAACAATATTTATCTTTGGGTTGGTAAGACGGGGGTGTTATTAGAAACGTCATTGAGGGTATTTCTGGGATGCTAGTTATGTTCTATTTCTTGACATGATTTTTTGTGGTCCTGGTGTGATACAATTTTGATACTTTCTGGCTATTTATACATAAAATTAGTCTACTATTATATATGTGTGTGTTACTTCAATCAAAACATTTAAAAATGAGAGCATGAAATGATACTGAAGAAAATAAGTCATAAGTATCACCCATAGTTTTATGTCATATTTCTTAAACAAAGATTAATTGCTCATATCTCAACTTGCTATGTCATATATACTTTTTATGTATCAATTAATTTTATCAATTTCTTGCATTATCCTTCTATACTCTGCTTTGTGATACTGGGCCTGGGACTTTGTAAACCAGATTTCTACATTGCCTGCTGAATGCCTGATAAGCCCTACCAATAGAAGATACTAGAAAGATACTAAGTTTGGAGGAGAAAGGAGAGACTGGCTTCTTCCTATTTACTTCTATTGTCTTCTTGCAGTTTCTCTGGGCATCATTGCAGCAATTCTTCCAGCAATATGAAGTTCTTTCAGATAGAAGCAAATGAGTCCATTTGCAGTTTTTCTAACACTTGCATAATAAATTTCATTGAATTCATCTTGGAGAAATCAGATAAATAGTGTCCAGTCCAGAAATCTGACTGTCAGCCTCCTGTAAGCTCAGAAAAACCAACACCAGCTCAGAAGTTTCTTTTATCACAAGTCTGTGCTTCAATTCCACAGGACCTCTCCCCTCAGTTTCAATGTCTTAATAAGTCTTAACAATTCTAACTTCTTCCTTTTGTTCCACCAGACCTGCTACTTCCTGTAGTTGTTACCTCCATGATCCCTTTGAGCTTTCTCATTTTACCCTTAAAGTCATGTAGTTAACAATTTTATACCTAATAAATAATTCTTTATATTAAATCATCTCTGTTCAAATTTCTTGTGCTATTTCTGTCTCCTGGTTTACAATAAGATGGTAACAGAAGTGGTTCCAGGAAACACCCTAAAATCATATTTGGGGATTAGTTTGTTGTATCTTTGGGATAGAAAATAATGCTGAGCTCTGAGTCAATAGAAACTGGGATGTTATTAATCCATGTATATCTTAGGTTGACTGCCATGAGATTCTTGTTAACATACATGCTTTGGGAACCCAAACTACTGCCACAATGACTGCTATGAGAGTAATCATTATTGCAAAAGCTGTGGGGTTGGGTGCATTCTTTTGAGTAGATGGAGCTTGTGTACAGTGAAAATAACAAGATTGAGTCTATAAACTCAAATCATAGGGAACCAGAGGGCTGCTATGGTGACCCAAAATAATTTATTTCTTATAGCTGTGGGGTCAATATTATTAAAAATAAGGCACTAAACATAATTATGCTGGCTATAAAATTACAAGGTAACTTAAATTTAGCAGCTCATCAAAATTCAAGGATGGTGATACTTTTAAAACCTCTATTTAACTCATCTTTTTGGCTTGTGGAGAAGATAGATGTTGGAGAATAACTGTTGATTATTTTTATCTTAATCAGGTAATGTATATTTTAAGCTGCTCTTGAAGATATAGTATTCTACTGAAGAGAATCAAACATAGCTCCTGACATTCATTTGATATTCATCTACTGACCTTTACAATACTTTCTCCCCAGACTAATTTGTAAAGACCACCAGAAACGTTTGCTTTACCCAGAAGAGCCAGTAGTGAATTTTCACAGTCTTTCCTCAAGAAGACATCAATTCTTCTGCTTTTTTTCCAAAACATAGAGCCTAGAAGTTTTGACTGTTTGGATATTTCATACTATACACTGGTATACTCTATTGACAACATTATGCTGATTATATATAGTGAGCAGGAAGTACAGGGAAAAGTATGTACTTTAATTGCCTTGGCAAGACATACATTAACTGGAGGGTGGAAGAACAAAACATGAAAATTCAGGAGTCCACTACTTTAGTGAAGTTTCTGAAGGTTCAATGGCTTGGAGAATCTTCAACAGTCTCTCCAAAAGGAAAGACAAATCCCTGTACATTTTTACTACCTACCAAAGAAAGAGGCACAATTTTATTTCCTTATTTTTTTTTAATTTTTGAGACAATATACACTACATATGAGTATACAAAATGTACTATTTATTCAATAATCCATAATTTTTCCAGTATTGAATGAGAGCCAGAGCAAGAAAAGACAGCAGCAAGTACAAGCTTCAGTGAAACAGTGCAAGCTGCTTTTCCATTTTGGCCTTATAATACAGCAGATTCATTATCTGCGGTAAATAGTAAGGCTATATGGAATCTCTGGGAAGCATCACTATGAGAACCATATACGATATGTCTAGGATTTTGAAGAAAATCTATGCTTTTTCCTGAAGATAACTTAGCCTTTGCAAAACAGTCCTGGATTGTTTCTGGGCCTTACTATAGAATGAATACCTAATCATGGGATATCAGATGATAATGCAGCTCACTTTCTATCATGAGCTTGTTATTATTTGGCCAATAAAGCCTCAAAGTTGAACACGCACAGCAGAAATTTATCACCAGGTGGAAATGATAGCTAAAGTCAAAGCAGGTCTGAAAGACACAAGTAATTTGCATGAACAGGTGACTCAGACTGACACACACCTGCTAGCTACATTGGCTTCACCCACTGCATTCGCATCTATGGGTTCATAGGTAATCTTTTATATGAGTTGGCTGAAGAAGAAATATCAGGCTGGGGTGCCTGGATGGCTCAGTTTGCTTAAGCATCTGACTCTTTATTTCAGCTCAGGTCATATTCTCATGGTTTATGAGATTAAGCCTCGTGTCATACTCTGTGCTGATAGTGTGGAGTCTGCTTGGGATTTTCTCTCTCCCTCTCTCTCTCTGCCCCTCCCCTGCTAACTTTTTCTATCAAAATAAATAAATAAACACAAAAAAGAAATATCAGGCCTATTTTGTAGATTTTTTTCTGCATGATATTCTGGACATCTGCAGCATTAAAGCCCCAATCAAAGAGCCCCAAGGGAGAGTGGTGAAGGAAAAGTCTCTAAGTGGGCAAAGTTTCAAGCTGTGCATTTTGTTGTAAACTTGATCTGGAATGGAATATGACCAGATGTCCAAAGTTATGCTGACTCATAGGCATTTCTCAATGGTTTAGTTTTGTGGTTAGGGACTTAGAAGAGGTGGAATTGGAAGACTGCTGACAGTAAAAGACCTCTCAGAGTGGTCACAGAGCATGAAGTTATTTTTGTACCATGCAATGTTCACTAATGCCATACATTACAGAGGCAGCTCAGTAATTACATAGACAAAAAGGTACACTCACAGCATGTAATTATAGTTAATTATACTGTATTACATATTTGAAATTTGCTAAGAGAGTAGATATTAGAGTTCTCATTGCAAGAAAAAATTCTGTAACTATGATGATGGATGTTAACTAGATTTATTGCAGTGATAATTCTGCACTATATACAAATATTGACTGATGTTGTACACCTGAAACTAATATAATGTTGTACACCAGTTATGCCTCATTTAATTTATTTATTTAAATTCAAGTTAGTTAACATACAGTGTAGTCTTGGCTTCAGGAGTAGACCCAATGATTCATCTTTGACATATGACATCCAGTGCTCATCCCAACAAATGCTCTCTTTAATGTCCACCACCCATTTAGCCCATGCACCACCCACCTCCCTTCCAGCAGCCTTCAGTTTGTTCTCTGTGTTTAAGATTCTCTTATGATTTGCCTCCCTCTCTGTTTTTATCTTATTTTCCTTCCCTTCCCCTATGTTAACCTGTTGTGGTTCTCAAATTCCACATATGAGAAAAATCATATTATATCTGTCTTTCTTTGACTATTTTACTTAGCACAATACACTCTGGTTCCATTCATGTTGTTGCAAATGGCAACAACTCATTCTTTTTCATTGCCAAGTAGTATTCTATTATATATGTATACCACATCTTCTTTATCCATTCATCAGTCGATGGACATTTGGGCTCTTTCCATAATTTGGCTATTGTTGATAGTGGTTCTATTAACATTGGGATGATATGCTACTTCGAATCAGCATTGTTGTGTCCTTTGGATAAATACCCAATAGTGCAATTGCTGGGTCGTAGGGTAGTTTTATTTTTAATTTTTTGAGGAACTTCCATATTGTTTTCCAGAGTGGCTGCACCAGTTTGCATTCCCACCAACAGTGCAAAAGGGTTCCCCTTTCCCCGCATCCTCACCAACATCCGTTGTTGCTTGAGTTGTTAATTTTAGCCATTTTGACAAGTGTGAGGTGGTATCTCATTGCGGTTCATGGCTTCTGCCCATTTCTTCACTGGATTATTTGCCTTTTGGGTGTGGAGTTTGGTAAGTTCTTTATGGATTTTGGATACTAACCCTTTATCCAATATGTCATTTGCAAATATCTTCTCCCATTCTGTCAGTTGCATTTTAGTTTTGTCAATTGTTTCCTTCACTGTGCAAAAGGTTTTTATCTTGATGTGGTCCCAATAGTTTAATTTTGCTTTTTTTTCCCTTGCCTCTGGAGACATGTCTAGTAAGAAGTTGCTGTGGCAAAAGTCAAAGAGGTTGATGCCTGTTTTCTCCTGTAGGATTTTGATGGTTTTCTGTCTCATATTTAGGTCTTTCATCCATTTTGAATTTATTTTTGTGTATGGTGTAAGAAAGTGGTCCAGTTTCATTCTTCTGCATGTTGCTGTCCAGTTTTCCCAGCACCATTTGCTGAAGAGACTGTCTTTTTTCTATGGAATACTCTTTCCTACTTTGTCAAAGATTAGTTGGCCATATATTTGTGGGTCCATTTTTGGGTTCTCTATTCTATTCTATTGAACAAAAATATTTCAAATAAGGAATAGAAAAGGATACATTCTGTCATTTTCTGCCAGCCTCTTCTCCAGCCATCCAAATCTTTATCCAGTGATTCCATGAACAGAGTGGCCATGGTGGCAGGGTTGGAAGTTATGCAATGGTTCAATACCTTGCCTGGCTTATATTACTGTTGAGCATCATATCGCCCAACATCAGAGAACAAAACTAAGTGCCTGATATGGCAACATTTCCTCGAGAGAGACCAACTAGCCATCTGGTGGCAGCCTGGTTATTATGGACCTACTCCAACATGGAGGAGGAAGAAGTTCATCTCTATGGGAATAGACATGTTATAAATATGGGTTTTCCCTCCTTATCTGAAATACTTCTACCATTTTCTACCATTATCACAATTCATGAGCTCATTGGTTGCCTAGTCTACCATAATGGTATTCAATATGGTAACGTTTTTCATTGAAGAAATAATTTGACTGCAAAAAAATAAATATAACAATAGGCTCACATCCATGTAATTTACTGTTTTATATATACCTCATTACTCAGAAGTATGTGGCATAATAGATAGTGGAAGACCATACTGCTGAATAAAACAACCTGAAACAACCTGGGTTCTGTTTTACAAAATATGGTATATGCTTTTAATTAGAGACCAGTTGAGGAGGGAAGATGGCGGCGTAGGAGGACGCTGGGCTCACCGCGCGTCCTGCTGATCACTTAGATTCCACCTACACCTGCCTAAATAACCCAGAAAACCACCAGAGGATTAGCAGAACGGAGTTGCCGGAGCCAAGCGCAGACGAGAGGCCCACGGAAGAGGGTAGGAAGGGCGGCGTGGCGGTGCGCGCTCCACGGACTGGCGAGAGGGAGCCGGGGCGGAGGGGCGGCTCGCCGGCCAAGCAGAGCCCCCAAGTCTGGCTTGCAAAAAGCGGAGGGGCCTGACGGACTGTGTTCCGACAGCAAGCGCGACTTAGCGGCTGGGAGGTCATAAGTTAACAGCTCTGCTCAGAAAGCGGGAAGGCTGGAGGACAAAGGGAAGGAAAGCTGCTGAGCCCCAGGACGACAGAGCTCAGTTTGGTGGGGAACAAAGGCGCTCGCCAGCGCCATCTTCCCCGCCCATCCCCCAGCCAAAATCCCAAAGAGAACCAGTTCCTGCCAGGGAACATGCTCGCTCCGCACAAACACCCAACTCTGTGCTTCCGCGGAGCCAAACCTCCGACAGCGGATCTGACTCCCTGCTGCTGCCACAGGGCCCCTCCTGAAGTGGATCACCTAAGGAGAAGCA
>NW_024420250.1:0-3160 GCF_014898765.1 Herpailurus yagouaroundi | reverse complement strand
CCCTGGCAGGAACTGGTTCTCTTTGGGATTTTGGCTGGGGGATGGGCGGGGGAGATGGCGCTGGCGAGCACCTTTGTTCCCCACCAAACTGAGCTCTGTCGTCAGGGGGCTCAGCAGCTCTCCTTCCCTTTGTCCTCCAGCCTTCCCGCTTTCTGAGCAGAGCTGTTAACTTATGACCTCCCAGATGCTAAGTCGCGCTTGCTGTCGGAACACAGTCCGTCAGGCCCCTCCGCTTTTTGCAAGCCAGACTCGGGGCCTCTGCTTGGCCGGCCAGCCGCCCCTCCGCCCCGGCTCCCTCCCGCCAGTCCGTGGAGCGCGCACCGCCTCGCCGCCCTTCCTACCCTCTTCCGTGGGCCTCTCGTCTGCGCTTGGCTCCGGCGACTCCGTTCTGCTAATCCTCTGGTAGTTTTCTGGGTTATTTAGGCAGGTGTAGGTGGAATCTAAGTGATCAGCAGGACACGTGGTGAGCCCAGCGTCCTCCTACGCTGCCATCTTCCCTCTCTCCTGTCTTGTTATTTTATTTCCAATGTAATGTTAGTGGACAGAGAACACTGTAGGATTTCAGTCTTTTGAAATTTTTTGAGATTGTTTTATTAAACAACATTTGTGTTGTATATTGGCCAACATTACGTGTGCATTTGCAAAAAAAAATATGTATGCTGCAGTAATTGAATATGATGTTCAATAAATGTCAGTGAGTGTTTTTAAGGTTTATATTCTTACTGATATTTTTTCTATTTTATCATTTACTGAAATATGGATGTTAAAATCTCTGCACATATGTATTTTTCCCTTTAGATCTTTTGTGTATTTTGAAGCTATGCTATTAAGCACTTTTAATATTTAAGATTGGTATATCTTCCTGATGAACTGAGTCTTATGAAATTTTTTTTAATCTTTGCTAATTTTCCTTATCCTGAAGACTTTTTTCTCATACAGCTAATCCATCCTTTCACACACTCTATACATAATCAAATCATCATGTTGTACACTTTCAATATGTTACAATTTTATTTGTTATATCTCGGTAAATATGAAAGATTGTGTGTGTGTGTGTGTGTGTGTGTGTGTATATATATATATATATATATATATATATATATATATATATAGCTATTCCACCTTTCTGTCGTTGATATCTACATGGTATATCTTTTTCCATACTTCTATTTTAAGTTGTTTCTAATTTTGTATTTATAGTTTCCCTTGAAGACCGTATATAATTGGGTCTTCTTTTTTTATCTAGCCTGATAACCTTTGCCTTCAGCTGAGTGTTTAATATATATACATTTTTTTTATAATTCCAGTCTAGTTAACAGTGTTATATTAGTTTCAAGTGTGCAATACACTTTGAATAATTCTATACATTACTCAGTGCTCTTCAAGATAAGTGTCCTTTTAATTGCCTTCATCTGTTTCACACATCCCCCTATCTACCTTCTCTCTGGTCACCATCAACTTATTCTAAGAGTCTGTTTCTTGGTTGTCTCTTTTTAAATTTTATTTCTGTTATTTCTTAAATTCTATATAGGAGGGAAATTATAATGGTATGTATCTTTCTCTGGCTTAATTCGCTTAGCATTATATGCTCTAGTTCCATCCATGTTGCAAATGGCAAGATTTCTTTCATTTTATGGCTGTGACTGAGACCATTGTGTGTGTGTGTGTGTGTGTGTGTGTGTGTGTGTGTGTGTGTATACACACCATATCTTCTTCATCCATTCATTCTTTGATGGACACTTGGGCTGCTTGCATAATTTGGCTATTGAAAATAATGGTGCAGTAAATATGGGGGTGCATATATATTTTTGAATTAGTATTTTTGTATTCTTTGGGTAAATACCTAGTAGTATGATTACTGGATCATATGGTAATCCTAGTTTTAATTTTTTGTGGAACCTCCAAACTTCCACAGTGATTGTACCAGTTTGCATTCCCACCAACAGTGCAGGAGGGTTCCTTTTTCTCCGCACCCTCACCAACACTTGTTTCTTGTCTTGTTGTTTTTAGACGTTCTGACAGGTATGAGGTGATATCTTATCGTGGTTTTGATTTGAATTTTGCTGATTATGACTGATGTTGAGCATCTCTTCATGAGGCTGTTTGCCATCTAGATGTCTTCTTTGTAGAAATATCTATTCATGTCTTCTGCCCATTTTTAATTGGGTTATTTCGTTTTTTGGTGTTCATCTGTATCAGTTCTTTATATATTTTGGATACTAACCCTTTATCAGATATGCCATTTGCAAATATCTTCTTCTATTCAGTAGATTGTCATTTTGTTGTTTCCTTTGCTATGTAGAAACTTTTTGTTTTGATGTAGTTTATTTTTGGTTTTGTTCCCTTGCCTCAGGAGACCTATCTAGAAAAATGTTGCTACAGCTAATGTCAGAGAAATTACTGCTTCTGCTCTCCTCTACAGTTTTTATAGTTTCAAGCCTCACAATTAAGTCCCTAATCCATTTTGAGTTTATTTAAGAAAATGGTCCAGTTGCATTTCTTTTGCATATAGCTGTCCAATTTTCCCAGCACCATTTGTTGAAAAGACTCTTATTGAAGTTTTTTGCCCTTTATTGAAGATAAATTGACCACATAATTGTAGGTTTATTTCTGAGCTCTGTATTCTGTTCCATTGATCTATGTGTCTGTTTTTGTGCCAATATCATACTGTTTTGATTATTACAGATTCATAGTATATCTTGAAACCTGGGACTGTGATACTTCCAGTTTTGTTCTTTATTTTTTTTTAATTTTTTAAATGATTTTGAATGTTTATTTATTTTTGAGAAAGAGAGAAATAGAGCACAAGCCAGGGAAGCACAGAGAGAGTGGGAGACACAGAATCAGAAGCAGGCTTCAGGCTCTGAGCTGTCAGCACAGAGCCTGATGTGGGGCTTGGACCCACGAACCATGAGATCATAACCTGAGCCAAACTCAGATGCTTAAACAACTGAGCCTCCTAGGCACCCCATAGTTTTGTTCTTTCCTAATATTACTTTGTTCTATACAAATTTTAGGATTGTTTGTTCTAGTTCTATGAAAATACTGTTGGTATTTTGACAGGTATTGCATTGAATCTGTAGATAGCTTACGTAGTATGGACATTTTAACGATATTTGTTCTTCCAGTCCACGAGCATGGAATGTTTTTCCATTTCTTT
>NW_024420249.1:0-7588 GCF_014898765.1 Herpailurus yagouaroundi | reverse complement strand
TGGGGGGGGGAAATGCCACCGTAAAGATCTGATCCATTGGTCATTTGGGGGCCCGTGTGAGATTCTACCAGTTATAGCCTTTGCCACCGCCAGTGTTTGTTAGGCTCAACTTCCCCGGGGCACACGTGACTTCCTGTTGGCCATTTTTAGTCGGTATCCATTCGTAGTGTTGTGCGTTTTTAGCCAGCATTAGTGCGTGGGGTCACCGGAGGGCGGGTAGCTTCTTGATACTAAGGCACGTTTTTCTCAAGTTCACATGCTTTTTTTTTTTTTTTTTAATGTTCATTTATTTCTGAGACAGAGACAGAGCATGAACAGGGGAGGGTCAGAGAGAGGGAGACACAGAATCCGAAGCAGACTCCAGGCTCTGAGCTGTCAGCGCAGAGCCCGACACGGGGCTCAAACTCGCAAACCGTGAGATCGTGACCTGAGCCGAAGTCGGTCGCTCAACCGACTGAGCCACCCAGGCGCCCCATCAGCTTAAAAAATTTTTACTTTTTACCCATATCAGGTTATCGCATGCGTTTGGGACTCTTTCTGGTTGTATTTTGCGGTGAATAATTCTAAAAGTTGCTAAGACGGTACTGGCTGTTTGTGTCCAGGTCTGGTTGCCCAGGCAAAGGAACACAGGGTTCGGATTGTGTTGGGGGTCCTGCCGCGCTTGGGGCTGACCAAGAACGGACTGTCACATCTCCTATCACTTTACAGATATGCTTGACTGGCACACAGGAATAGCCGGGGGCTGACCGTCTCGGGACTTGAAATGTCCTTGGGGGAGTCAGAGTGATTCTTTTTTGCCATCTGACTTTTCTGTCTGTTATCCAAAGCAGAGACCCCAACAGAAAGCCTCACAGAGCCTGAATTGGCCCAAAAGGAGGAAGCAGAAGGGGACCGGCCCACGACGCCCGCTGAGCACTTAGAGACCTCCCGTGAGTTTCCAGTCCTCTGCCTCCAGCCCGCCCTGGCTCTCTGGCTTTGGGTTGGATGTCTTCGGAGGCCAGTTAATTTTCAACACGACATAGCTCCTCAAATGTGTTGTTTAAATGCAAATTCTAGGAGGGGCGCCTGGGTGGCTCGGTCGGTTGAACGTCCGACTTCGGCTCAGGTCGCGATCTCGCGGTTCGCGAGTTCGAGCCCCGTGCCGGGCTCTGTGTTGACGGCTCAGAGCCTGGAGCCTGCTTTGGATTCTGTGTCCCCCTCTTTCTCCGCCCCACCCCTGCTCGTGCTCTGTCTTTCAAATATGAATAAACATAAAAAAAGATGCAAATTCTAGGGGAGTCGTAGGTTTTATTACCGTTCTTACGGTTATAATCTCCCCCCTGTGTGTGTGGGTAAAGAAAAAAGAGCTGGGCGTCCTCCAATAAGATATTTGTATCTCTGCGAAATCACAGGTACTAAGTGCTGCTCACTGAGCGGGAATTTATGAAGTTAGACAGTGTAGTTACCCTCACAGGCCAGACCACAAGCCCACAGCTGGGTGTCCGTGAGACTCCTGTGTGAGAAAGGACACCATGGGCGCATTTTGAGGATACAAATCGCATCCGATTTGCTGCAGCGGCAGGAGAAGCGGGAGTGTTTTCTTCTAATCGTGCTGAGATTTCTTTTTACCGCCGTTCGCATAACGTCTCCAGTTTCAGGCCAGATGCCGAGCGGAACCCTTAGTACTTGACGCAAAAGCTTCAGGCCCAAGAGGCTCAAAACTTACGCGCGGAGAGAAAAGGGGCAAAACAGGGGCCGTTTTCTGCTCGGGGCGTCAGAATGACCCGGGGTTACAAATGAAGTTTCGGGTTGGATGTTGGCATCTCCAACTGACCCTGGGTCTCGCTTTAGCAGCCGAGCCCCCGACAGACAGCACCTCAGAGCCTGAGGTGGCCGGAAAGCAGGAAGCACGGGCGGGGGACCAGGCTGAGCCTCCCCCCAGAGCTCCCAAGACGGTCAGCAGTTTCTTCGGTGAGTGTCTCCCGCCCATCAGCTCCCAGCCGCGCGGGGAGGAGGCCGGTAGGCCTTTCTCCGGAGCACGCCCTGCCCTACCCCTGCCCTACGGAAGGCCTGACCCCTCTCTCCTGGCCTGATGGGCCGAGAGGAGTTGGGCAGTGGGGGCTCTCAGGAGGAAGGGCCCACAGTTTCCTGACTTCATTCCCAGCCCCTCGGAAGCCGGCGACCAAGAAAGAAGGGAAAGAAGAGGGACCTGGCGCCCCTAGAAAGGAGGAGGCCAAAGGGTGAGTTGATATCGATTGTCGAGTAGCGAGGACGGGGCATTAAAGGGAGTAGCGCAGTGGGTCCGAATTCTCTTGATTTTATCCCTGTAAAGACGAGACCGATAATCACCAAAAATTCTTTTAGCTTTAAAAATCTGTGATTACGGTAGGGCCTGGAGGGCTCCGCCGGTTTGGGCGTCCGACTTTGGCTCGTGTCACGATCTCGCAGTCCGTGGGTTCGAGCCCCGCGTCGGGCTCTGCGCTGACAGCTCGGAGCCTGGAGCCCGCTTCGGATTCTGTGTCTCCCTCTCTCTCTCTGCCCCTCCCCGCTTGCACCCTTTCTCTCTCTCAAAAATAAAATAAAAAAAACACGCAAAGAATTTTTTGAAAAGCCGTGATTACAGTTAATTCTTCTTCTTTTTTTTTTTTAAAGTTTATTTGTTGATTTTGAGAGAGTGCACGCACGGGCGTGCACGACCAAGGGAGGGGCAGAGACAGAGGGAGAGAGAGAATCCCAGGCAGGCTCTGCGTGGTGCCAGATGCAGGGGCTCGAGCCCACGAACCGCGAGCTCCTGACCTGAGCCGAAACCAAGAGTCGGGCTCTTCACCGACTGAGCCACCCTGGCGCCCCCGTCCTGTTACCTATTTCACGTGATCCCGAGATCATTCTTCCAGCTCCATTCCAAGCCTGATTACTCGTCCATCTCCGATGGCTGCCTCCAGGAGACAGACAAACGTTCGGGACGTCCAGTTTTTCTCACCTCGGAAATGGGGACATACCGGTGACCGCACTCGCTTTCATCCAGCGGTCACTGTGCATAGGTGCATAGGTTCTGTCGGTATCCCCATTTCACAGACGAGGAAGGTGAGGCCTGAAGGCAGGACGGTATCGTGGAGTGGTGAGAAGCCCCAGCTCCTCCTCGGCCAGCTGTGTGACCTTGGGGAAGCGCCTTAGCCTTTCTGTGCCAGTTTCCTCCCGAGGGTTAGAAACATTTGGCTAGGGCCTGGCCACTGCCAAGCTCAGCAGGTCGTAGCTGCTACTATTGTTCCTCTTAGTATTAATTTACCGTCGGTGCCTCGCGTAGGTCACGGGTGGGGAGCGAGGCCCGCGCGCTGAGATTTGAACCAGGCGGCCTGGCTGTAGGATTTCTTAACCGCTGTGCTGTCTCTCATAAGAACAGTACGGTCGACCGGGACGACCACCACCTAGGAAATGCTTCCCCTGCGGAGCCCCACGCACGCCCCGTCCGGCTCAGCCGCACAGCCCCGTCTGTGCATCAGAGTCCGCGCAAGAGCTGGAAAAGTTCCCGAGTCTTCTCTCCCACCCTCTTGTGCCTCCCCAGTTTTGAGGTAGATACAGGCCTGAGGCTGGGGAGTCCGGGTCATTTTAAACACGCTCCCCACAGGGGCGCCTGGGTCGGCCCGTCAGTTAGGTATGTGACTCTTGATTTCGGCTCAGGTCGTGAGCTCGCGTTTCATGGGTTCGAGCCCCGCATCGGGCTCTGCGCTTTGGGTCCTCTCCCTCTCTCTGCCCCTCCCCCCCCCCACACACTCTCTCTCTCTCTCTCAAAATAAATTAATTAACTAAAACTTTTTTAAAAAGCTCCCCATAGAGTGCACCAAGGAGGGGGCGCCCTCACCATAATTCCTTTTTTTTTTTTTTTTTAATTTTTTTTTACATTTATTTATTTACTTTTGAGAGACAGAGAGAGACAGGGCATGAGCGGGGGAGGGGCAGAGAGAGAGGGAGACACAGAATCCGAAGCAGGATCCAGGCTCCGAGCTGTCCGCACAGACGGACGGGGTTCGAACTCACAAACCGTGAGATCATGACCGGAGCCGAAGTCGGACGCTCAGCTCCCCTTCACCGTAATTTCTTAACCCTCACGACAACGTGTGATGGTGGGGACTCTTGGGAGCTCCGTGGTACGGACGAGGGCACCATGGTTCAGAGAGAGGAAACTGCTCTCTCAGGGTGGCGCGGCTGCTCGAGGAGGGAACAGGGACAGGAACCCAAATGGGTCTGACTGCACAGTCTGGCCGCGAGTGGCCCCGGCAGAGTCAGCGTGAGGCATTTCCGGAGGCATTTAGAACGGGGAGGTTTGGAACGCCATCTCTGGGGCTGCGCTGCTTGTCATATGACCCTGTGTCGGCTGCGGCTACTCCCACCTACGAGTATCCGGGAAACAGGGTTAGAAGAGTCCCTAGTGTGGCTCATTGCGAACAGAGGCAGTGCTCTGAGCACAGTGCCTGGCACTTTGCGGCACCCAGAGACGGCACCCTTTTCCTGCTGTTCCATCCAGAGAAAGTAAGGGAGATGTTGGTTGGGAAACCCGAGGGGTCCCTAGCCTCTTAGAACGGACGGTAAAAAGCAGCCAGATCATGCTGGCCACGCCCCCAGCCACGGTTCCATTCCTTAAACGTGTCATGTGCGTGTCTACCTCAGGGCCTTTGCACTGGCTGTTGCCCCTGCCTGGAGTGCTCTTCTCCCCGATACCCAGTCTGCTCACGCCCCAGGTTATTCTGCCCAAACATCTCCTTCCCCACCTTTTCCTCAGATCTAGCACCTTCTATCCCACTGTGCCCCCCACCACTTGGTTTTAAATGTTTCTTAATATCGAAATTGTTTGCTTCTGTGTTTTGTTTTGTCTTGTTGCCCCTGACTCTCCCACTAGAGCGGAAGCTCCAGGCTCACCAACTTTGTTTTCGTTCCTTTGTGTGCCCTCGTGCCTAGAACGGTGTCGGGGGCACAGCAGGTGCTCCGGGAAGTGTTAGTTGAAGGAGCGGCTCTGCTTTGCCCCAGGTGTCTGATCTCCCCTTTGCCTCCACAGACCCCTGGACCCCTCTGGCTACAACCCGGCCAAGAACAACTACCATCCCGTCGACGACGCCTGCTGGAAGCCGGGCCAGAAGTGAGGCTTCTCCCGCCCCCGACTGCCTTCCTCGCGCCCCTGTCGCCGGGTGCCTCTCCCTGGAGGCCTCCGTTGGAGGGAACTGCTGCGTCCCTCGTGTCCACGTTCAGGGGACACAGGCAGCAGCGTGGGAAGCGTGGGGAGGCAGGTGGACAGACGATGGACGGCGTGGGTTGTATGCACTGCCCCGTGTCTCTCTTCCTCCCCCAGGGTCCCTTACCTGGCTGTGGCCCGGACATTTGAGAAGATCGAGGAGGTTTCTGCTCGGTAATCTGTCGGACCCCCCTGTGGGGGGGGCGGGTGGGGGGAGGGATGCCTCCTGCTGCCTGGTCCCTTCACCCTCCCTCCCTCTCATGGCCATGGCCCTGGGAGCAGCTGCGAGGCCTCTTGGGCCCCAGGCTCGGAGGGCCCCTGCCCCGTGCTTCTGTCTGTTTCTGTTGATCAGAACGAGACGTGGTAGGGGAGAGAACCCAGATCCCTGGGGTGGGGACACCGCCTCCTCCCTATGACATGAGCTCCGTCTACCCGCATTTGGTGAGAAGTCGCCGCAGCCCGGCTGATTTCCTCGCCTTTACCGTGAGGAGGTCCGGGTGTTGGGTACAGTGAGAACCCCACTCCCAGTGAGCACTGCAAGGGCCCTCGGGGCCCTGGGCTGCCTGGGCCTGGTCCCCGTTCCACCCCATCCTGCGGCCCCCCCCCCATCCCTGTGTATTCAATCGGTGTTGTCAGGGGGCCCACGTCATTCTGGTCCCCGATGCTCCATCAGCATTGTTTCCAGATCTTTCCATGTTGCTTTAAGTAGGTCTCACCCCTTTTAACCGCACCGTGGGACTCTCTCGTTTTCGTACATCGCGGAGTGTTTAGGCTCTTCCCAGTGCTGCAGCATGTGTCTTTGTGAACACGGGAGGTGCCTCCTCTGGGGCCCGGAGGGTGCGGGAAGGGCCGGGAAGGCCAGACCTGTGGGCAGTGGAGCCAGTGCCCAGCCCCGGGCGCAGACAGGTCTGGGAGTGGGCCCCGTCCCGGCTGCTTCCTGGCTGTGTGACCGTGGGCGGGTGGCCTGACCTCTCTGAGCTTCGGCCTCTGCGTAAGGAAAGTGAAGATCATCCGTCTCGGGTTTGCTCGGAGGGGGTGCCACAGTGGCACAGCGAGGTGCCTAGTAAGTACTTTTAGGAGGTGCCGTTGGCAGTCACTGAGTTCAGGAGGACTGTGGGTGACTGTCCAGTCCCCATGATCCCCAGTTGGAGGGTCTTACAACTTTTTTTTAGGGTCTTTAGAAATAACTGTAAACTTCGAGAAAAATCATAGAAATGGCACAGCGAGCCCCCACGTACCCGTGATCAGCTTTCTCTAACATTGACGTGTTTACGCCGGCAGGGGGATGGTTACCAAGATCGCGGTGTCCGCGTTAGCGCGGGCTGTTACGCGACGCGCAGACGTCACTCGTGTCTGCCTGGTTTCCCCCTTTGCGTTGGCTTTGCTAGGCCGGGACCCACCCTGGACCCTCGCCCTGACCCTGACCCCTGCCTGTGGTGCCTGGTCACCCTGTCTCCTTGTCTCTGTGCTCGACGCTCCTCGGTCTTTCTTGGTCCAGGCTCCCCACTGTGGCACTTTCGACGAGTCCGGTGACCTTGCACAAGTGTCGCTTTGGGTCTGTGTGACGTTTTCTCGAGAGCTGATTCAGGCGGGGCGCCTGGGGGGCTCAGTCAAGTGAACGTGTGACTCTTGCTTCCGGCTCAGGTCGTGATCTCACGGTTTGTTGGCTTTGAGCCATCGTGAGGCTCCAGGTAGACCTGAGTTTGGGGGGCAAGCTGTTCCGCCAGCATCGGAGCCACTGGTGGGTCCGCCTGTGATGGTCACGTCTGTGGGGTCTGCTCGGCGGGCTTCGTGGTCCTCCGGTGTCTCCTCCACGGGAATAGACTGAGTTCCTCTGTCCAGTTAGGCTGCCTGGGTGTGCGCTTAACGAACGTGCACACGTTCGTACAGACTTCCTGACACGGACAGAGGTGTCGTACTTTTACTTGTTTTTTTTTAAAAGCTTATTTTGAGAGGGGGAGAGAGAGAGAGAGAGAGCACAAGCAGGGGAGGTGCAGAGAGAGAGAGAGAGGGAGAGAGAATCCCAAGCAGGCTCCACGCTGTCCGCACAGAGCCTGATGCGGGGACCGAACTCGCGAGCCCGGGAGATCATGGCCTGAGCCGAAGTGAGGAATGGGACGCTGAACCCACGGAGCCGCCCGGGTGTCCCTAATGTGGTCGTGCTTCTAGAGCCAGCGCAGCTTAGTGGCTGGGAGCGCGGGTCCTGGAGCAGACGGCCTCGGGTCACCTCTCGGCTTGAGTCGCACGGGCTCTGTGACCTCGGGCGAGTTCCATGGTGGCTCTATGCCTCAGTTTCCTCATCTGTGCAGTGGGGGTGATAGGAGCGTCTGTGTGATGGGGGAGCCGTGAGATTTCAGTGAGCGGAAACACACAGATGCTTGGAAG
>NW_024420248.1:0-4742 GCF_014898765.1 Herpailurus yagouaroundi | reverse complement strand
AATTTGACAATAAATTTCGTATTAACAAAAAAGAAATGTTATTAAGCAATCAGAAGCAGTTTTGCCATATAGAAATCGAGGATTTCTCGTGTCCTAATGCAAGATTCTGTGATATGGGATTTGCCTGTTTAAAATATTAAAATATGAACAGGGGCCCCTGAGTGGCTCAGTCAGTTGAGTGTCTGACTCGGGCTCAGGTCATGATCTCACGGTTGGTGAGTTTGAGCCCCACGTCGGGCTCTGTGCTGACAGTTTGGAGCCTGGAGCCTGCTTCAGATTCCATGGCTCACTCTCTTTGTCTCTGTCTCTGTCTCTATCTCTCTCTGCCCCTCCCCAACTCACACTGTCTCTCTCCGTCTCTCAAAAATAAATAAACACTTACAAGATTAAAAAATATATATATAGTCAAAATTTGAGTTCTTCTCACCAACTCTAACACGATCACTGTACCCTCTCATCAGTAATGACTGTAGCATAATGGGCATCCCTACTGGCCCCTGTCCCTGCTACAAGTAAATTTGATTTGGTGGCCATGAAAATGTGCTGTTCAGGTCTTCTGCTACAGGGAGCAGAGTTGATGGAGAATTCCAGCTGTTGTCCCTTCAGATCCACCACCATTTCTGTGCCAAGGCTGTGCTTCTCAAGGGCTGTCCCCAGCCAGTGACCAAGCATGGCAGAGGGACTAATGCAGGACCACTCCTACAAGGTGTGGGACTCCACTGACGGGCCACTGGTTTGGCCAAACTTTTTTTAGAGTAGCCCAAGTCTCTTCCTATCCAAACCTCCCTCCTCCCCCTTCTCCTTCTCCACCTACTCCACCTTTTTATGGAAACTGGATCTGCATTGAGAGCCAAAGATTCTCCTCACCTACATGGGCTTCCTCAGGCGTGTCCGTCACATTTCTAAATGGACTCCAGTGGGCCTCATTGAAGACATCCATTCTCAGACACATCAAAATCAAACTGTTGAAAATGTACGACAAAGAAAAAATTCTGAAAGCAGCCAGAGAAATATGGCACGTGGCTTCCAAAAAAACAATCCTGTGGAAGATGGGAAGTTTGGCACAGGAAGTGGGCAATATTTTTACATTTGTTTTTAATGTTTATTTATTTTTGAGAGACAGAGACAGAGGGTGAGCGGGGGAGGGGCAGAGAGAGAGAGAAAGACACAGAATCTGAAGCAGGTTCCAGGCTCTGAGCTGTCAGCACAGAGCCCAACGTGGGGCTCAAACTCACAAGCCGTGAGATCATGACCTGAGCCAAAGTCCAACTGGGCCACCCAGGTGCCCCAACGTGGGCAATATTTTTAAAGTGCTGAAGGAAAATAGTGGTCAGCCCAGGAATCTATAGTCAGGGGAAATACCTTTCAGGAATGAAGGTAAAATAAAGACATTCTCAGAGGAAAGAACACTAAGTGAATGTGCCAACAGCTGACTGTCTTTAAAAATAACATACTAAAGTAAATTCTTCAAATGGCAGGAAAGTGATCCTAGAAGAAAACCTGGAACATGGCGAATGAAGGAAGAGCGACAAAAATAGTAAGACTTTGGGCAAATAGATTAAAAATTTCCTCTTAAGATCTTTAAAATATATATGGCCAATGAGTGCAAAACATATAACATTACCTGATGGGGTTTCTCAATGTTTTCAGATACAATGTATATGCCAGCAACAAGAGGAAGGGGAGAGCCATAAGAGAATTCACACGATGGTAGGTTTTCGGCATTCCGGGTGAAATGGTAAACCATTAATTCTAAGTTGACAGTGAAATGTTAAGTATGAATATTGAAATCCCCTGGGCAATCACTATGAACCCATAACAGTGATACAGTCAAACACTCAGTAGATGGTTAGAATGTGGTAAAATATTATTTAAATTATCCAAAATGGGGTACAACAGTGGGGAAAAAGAATAAAAAAGGTAACACATGATAACTAATAAAATGGCAGACTTGAGTCTAAAACAAACAAATAAAAACCCCAGATAATGGCTTTAAATGTAAATGATTTAGGCAAGATAATTATAGGAAACTGTCAAATTTGACAGTAAAAAAGTAAGACTAAGATGTGCCCATCTACAAGATATCTACCTTCTGGCCACAAGAATCTCACTTTATTTTTTTTTTTTTATATATGAAATTTATTGTCAAATTGGTTTCCATAAAAACATAAGTAATTTAAAAGTAAAAGAATGAAAAAAGATATACCTTGATAACCCTCAACAAAAGAAAACTGGAATGGCTATCTTAATATCAAACAAAATAGACTTAAAATCAAGAAAATTGCCAGATATAAAGAGGGACGTCCATAATGATAAAAGGATCAAGTTTCTATAAGACGCAACAGGCCTAAGTGTGCATATACCTAGTAACAGATACAAACATATAAAAACAAACAAACAAACAAGCAAAACAGAGCTAATACAATGGAAAGCGGAAGAGAAAAATAAATGAAATCATAAAGTAGTTCTTGAAAAATTATGGTAAACCTCCAGCCAGGCAAATAAGAGTAGAAAAAAAAATAAACACAAGTTACTGACATCAGGGGGGAAAAAGGACATTATTATGGACTCCACAGTTTTTTTTTGAAGTATCATTGATGTACAACATTCTATTAGTTTTAGGCATACAACATAATGATTTGATGCATGTATATATTTTGAAATGAGACTCCATAGATATTAATAATAGATTATTATGGCTAATTCCACATGCAGAAATTTTGACCATTCAAATGTAATGGTCCAATTTCTTCAAAGAAACCACAAATTTCAGCAAACCATAAAAGCTTCCCCAAACTGAAATTCACAACTTAAATAGTCCTTCTGTTAAAGTACTTTATTTTGTAGTTAGAAACCTTCTGGGAGAAAAAAAAAAAAAAAGCAAAAACAAACACACAGACAAAAAGAAACCCTCCAGGCCAAAAGATTTCACTGGAAAAGTCTGCCAAACATTTAAAGAAGAAATTAAAATTTCTCTACAACCTATTTCAGAAAGTAGAAGAGAAGAAACACTTCCCAACTAATTTTATGAGTCCAGCATTAACCCACTGCCAAAAGCAGTCGAAACAAACTACAGAACAACATCGTTCACAAATATAGAAGCAAATCTCTGCAACACAATGTTAGCAAATCAAATCCAGAAATGTGTGCAAATGTACAAATATGTACACCCTGATTGATTCCACCGCTTTAATACAGGCAAAAAACAAAAAAAAAAAACAAAAACAAAAACAAAAAAAACCAAAAAAAAACAACAAAAAAAAAACCCCTACATGAACGTATTAATTTATGCCGAAAACAGCATTGGACAAATTTCAACTTTGATTCATAATTTTTTTTAAAAAGCTCAGCAAACTAGGAATAGAAGGAATCCTCCTTAATCTGAAAAAGAGAATATAGAAAAAAAAAAAAAAAGCCTGCAGCTTACTTCACACTTAATGGTGAAAGATGGAATTCTTACCCCACTGTTAGGGAGCAAGGCAAGGATGTCCACTCACCACTCTGTTCAACAACATACCGGAAGCCTACCCAGTGCAATAAAGCAAGAAGAAGAAATAAAGGACACACAGCTTGGAAAGGAAGAAATTACAGTTTTCTTTGCAGCAAAATCCAACAGAACCTACAAAAAGCTCTTCGAGGTTTTATCAAAATTATAAGGGTATTTCAATGGACGAAGTATGGTCTGTTCAATAAATAATTTTGGAAATATTGTACATCTATATGCAAAAAAAAAAGCTTTGACCTAGCCCTCACCCCTTTCACAAAAATTAACTCTAACTAGATCAAAGTTCTCAATGAGGGGCGCCTGGGTGGCTCAGTCGGTTAAGCGTCCGACTTCGGCTCAGGTCATGGTCTCACGGTCCGTGAGTTTGAGTCCCACGTCGGGCTCTGTGCTGATATCTCAGAGCCTGGAGCCTGCTTCAGATTATGTGTCTCCCTCTCTCTCTGCCCCTCCCCTGCTCGTACTCTGTCTCTCTGTCTCCCAAAAATAAATAAATATTAAATTTTTTTTAATAAAAAAAGATCTAAATGAAAAACTTAAAATGATCAGAAGAAATTATAGGAGGGACACCTGGGTGGCTCAGTCTTCTAAGCATCCCACTGCTGATTTCGGCTCAGGTCATGATCTCATGGTCATGAGATCAAGCCCTGCGTCAGACTCTGCACAGAGCCTGCTTATGATTTTTTCTCTCTCCCTCTCTGTCTCTCTGCCCCTCCCCTGCACATTCTCTCTCTCTCTCTCTCAAAATAAATAAATAAATAAATAAATAAATAAATAAATTTTTAAAAAGAGGAAATCACAGGATTAATTCTTATGACATTAGCCAGAATCATAAAATCATGATCTATAAAAGGAAAAATGATAAATGGGGATTCATCAAGATAAATGTTAAGAGAATGAAAACACAAAATATAGGCCGAGAGAGATACTTGGAAATGGGATAAAGTAAAAACAAGACTTGTATTCACGATATGTAAAGATTTCTCAAAACTCAACAAGTAAGAAGATGAACAATCCTGTTTAAAAATAGGCAACAGTAAAGAACACCCTACTAACGAATGAATGGGTCAACCAGGCAATTAGAGAAGAAATTAAAAAATATATGCAAACAAACGAAAATGAAAATACAACAATCCAAACGCTTTGGGACGCAGCGAAGGCAGTCCTGAGAGGAAAATACATTGCAATCCAGGCCTATCTCAAGAAACAAGAAAAATCCCAAATACAAAATCTAACAGCA
>NW_024420247.1:0-1886 GCF_014898765.1 Herpailurus yagouaroundi | reverse complement strand
TTCCCCAGAGACGTCAGCAGGGGAAGGGACTTGGTTCTGTGTGCCAGCCCAGCCCCAGCTCAGAGTCACGGCACCCTCTCGCCTGCTCGTAAGGGTCTCAGTGTCACACCGGCAGGTCACCGTACTCAGGAAACGATACTGAGAGTTTGTGACTGCCTTCATCTTCTACCTCTGAGAGGCAAAGGGCAGATCTGTGGTGCGACATGAGGATCTGTGAAGTCATCCTGAGATAGTGTCCTTTTGCTTCAGAAAAATGCATGGATGACCCAGTTCTGGTATAGTCAGCCTTTGCATTTCCTGGAGACACTGATCCTACATGTCCGTGTTCCTATCCCCAGAGCTGTAATTAGGCAGTAACTTGGAATGAGGTAGGAAAGTGGCTTAGATCCCACTGAGAAGGTGAGTAAAGGTGAGTAAAATGGCACTAAGTCTCTGTGTTGCTCTAGGAATAGATTATTTTCAGTTGCAATGGTTCACAAACAAGGTGGTTTATCTGTATGCTTACATGGTGAATTGTGTAACATAACAGACCCTGAAAGTTCATGAAATATAAGAACTGAGTGTAATTGTTCTTTACTGATGCCACCAGGTAATTCCTAGACTTTTGATTAATGTAGTACATGCAATGCAACTCTCTGTGTACATGTGGAAAATAATTAAATATGCCTTGTTTCTGGGAATAATATATAGCCTTCAGTATTAGAATACTAGAGTATGACACTATATGCCTTCATACTTTCCCTTTGGTTCCTTATTGTGTGTGAATTTAGATAATATTTCTTCTCTATGCTTAAAACTTATTGTCAGTGGCTATCATTATTAAATATGTATTTTCTCCCCAAATACCTAAAGTGTTCATGGAATTTTAAAAACCGATGTTGAAAATTACAACAGGGAAGTTCCATTTTATGTATATTTTGTCAAGGAAAATTATTTTGACTTTATTTTCACAAGAAGTGGTGATCCTTCAAATGAGTTCTAATACTGATTTGAACGGGCAGCCTGGTGGCTCAATCAGTTAGGTTTCTGACTCTTGATTTCAGCCAGGCCATGATCTCATGGTTTGTGGGTTCGAGACCCACATCTGTCTCTGTGCTAACAGTGCAGAGCCTGCTTGAGTTTCTCTCTATTCCTCTCTCTGCCCCTTCCCTGCTTGCGCTCCCTCTCTCTCTCTCCCTCTCTGAAAATAAATTTTAAAAACACCATTTTGAGAAGAAAAAAGGAATAACAAACCTAAACGTTTACATGTAGATGAATTAGAGAAGTGTCATGGTGTGTATGTGTGTGCGTGTGTGATTGCACTGAGGTGATGTGTAAAGTACTCTAGGTCCCTTCTTTCTGTCCTTGCACACGATCATGAATGGACTCTTGTATGAACGCTGTTGGTGACCTGCCCAGATGCTCTTTACCTGCTGGGGCTCCTATCCAAACCCTAGTTGGTATGAGTGTGGGCTCCAAGGTTCAGAGCCATTCTCTTCTTAAGAGAATTTCCCTGAGCTGAGAGGGAGCCACATTGACAAGGTCTCTGGGGGACATGGTGGGGGCATCTTATAGTCAGTGACAGACTTATGGGATGTACAAAAGGTGCCAACGCCAAGGCAGGACTGAATCTGATACACTCCATGCTCCAGAGCTGTGCTGCCCTATAGTTTAGTAAGTAGACACATAAGTTTTTTAAATTCAAATTCATTAGAATTAAATAAAATGTAAAATTGAGTTTCTTAGCTAGGACATTTAAAATGCTCAGGTATGACGGGTAGAGAGTGGGCATAGTATTGGAAAGTGAGGACAGAGAATTTCTACCATCACAGATGGGTGGTTCTTCTGGAGAGTTCTGGCCAGCTTCTCATGGGATCAGTCTCCTGCTCTGTTCCACTGGAGACCAC
>NW_024420246.1:0-8776 GCF_014898765.1 Herpailurus yagouaroundi | reverse complement strand
GGGGGGGGGGGGGGGGGGGGGGGGGGGGGGGGGGGGGGGGGGCAGGACGGCCGCCGGGGGACCAGGGAGGAAGCTGCTACCAACGTGACAGGTGGGCCGCCAAACGAGAGGGCAGCCTGGGAGACCCCGGGGTCTCTGGCCCATGCCCCACACCCCAGGAGGAAGGTCTGAGTGAGGAAGGACCTGGGCCCAGTTTGGGACACCTTGGGCCTGAGGCCCCTTAGGGACATCTATGAGCCACTGGCAGGAAGCCGCTGGATCCACCTGCCTGGTCGCGGGCTCCCTGAGTGCACGAGCCGTGGACAGGAGGGAGAGGGCAGGCCTCGGCCTCAGATGGCCCCTCAGCCCCACTCTGCTTTACCACGTTCTGCGACGATGTGTGTCATCCGTCACCCCACTTCGCTGGTGGGGAAACTGAGGAGCTGTGCGCAGAGGCTCCGTTTCTCGTCCAAGTCACGTCACATAGCCAGCAAGAGGCACACGGGGGACTCAGAGCCGTGGGCCAGTCCCGGGAGATGGGAGGCAGAGAGGCTCGGCCACTGGACCCACAGGAGGGACTGAGCCCCCGGGAGCCTCCGACCCTCCCGGTCCCCCCCCCCCCCCCCCCGCCCCGCACATGCACACACACGCAGGCGCCTGGCCGCCCGGTCTCATCTAATCCCTACAACCCACCCTCCAGTTTACTCTTTGCCCCAGCACAAAGAAACATCCCAGGGTCAGCAGGAGAAAGCAGGGGCGTCCGAAAGGGTCGACAGGGCCAGGAGGCTGGAACCGATGCCCTAGGGGACGGGACGGCCACGCCAACATTCTGAGACCCCTGGACCCCGGGGCGCCAGATCCGGAAGAGACAGAAGTGACACTCGACCCGGGGGGTCGTGAGCAGGATACCTGCTCCGCTCCGGGGCCTTCCCTGGGGCCTCCAGCGAGGACCTCTATCGTCCCCTTCCCAAATCCAACCCAACATGCACATCCAAAGATCCTGGCTATTGCCCAGGGTCTGATCTTAGTTAAGACACTCCACAGGGCCAGGCCTTGGTCTCCTCTTGGGACCGTGAGTCAGGAGGCTGCAGGGTGTAATCTCCCCAGGTGGGGGACCCAGCACCCCCCCCAGACACACACGGGGGCCCAGGCATGAAAGCATCTCGTGGAGAGTTTTCCTTCTCTTCACGCCCCCTGCCTGCCCCAGCGCGGCCCTCAAGAGCTGAGACGACTTTCAGGAATGCGTATGGTTAGGGCAGAGAGCAAAAGCAGGGAGAAACTGCTAAAACCAGGATGAGGTGGGTGAAACAAAAATACAGACCAGACCAGACTGCTGAACGCAGGCTGCAAATCTGGCTCCGAGTTTCCTGACGGCCAAAGCGAAGAGGGAACAAGATGGGGAGTAAGTGGCTTTCCCAAAATTGTGAAAACGATACGGCACCATACAAAAGGAGCTCCAGCAACCAGCCGGCCCTGCCACGGCCACGATTACGGTCTCAGGCACCACCTACATCAGTCCAGGCTGCCCGCTGCCTTAACGGCCCCTCTTCCCTGCCGAGTCCTACAACCGTAAATGATGACCGTGAGTATCAGCATCACTTGGCCGGTGACCCGGGCCAACAGGAGGGGTTTTAAGGGCCTGCTTGGTATGACTCTTAAACTCCTCTCCGGGCCCCAGTTTCAAAACCAGTCAAAACCCCAGAAGGTCAAGGCTGACGTTAAAAAGAACAAAGTAGCTCTCGACCAGGGGTGAGGCCTTGCACGCCTTCAGGCCTCTGTCACAAAGCCTGGACTTTTCCTTTGCAGCCTGAAAACAGCCTCAGACAACACGTTAATGAACGGGCATGGCGGGTTCCAATAAAACTTTATTATGGACACGGAAATTCGGACTTCACACAATTCTACAGGTCACAAAATATTATCCTCTTTTTATTTATTTTTTTTTTTTTCAGCCATTAAAAAACGCAAACTCCCTTCTTAGCTTGCACACCATATAAAGACAGGAGGCGGGCTCGCTTTGGCCTGCGGGCCTCTGGAACAAGCTCCAAGGTATGTTATAATTTAGGGGAAGAAAGCAAAATGCGGATAGGGTTCATTTAAGGCAGGCAGAGGGCCAGACTCTCTCTGAGGGGAAACCTTACCTGTCTGCCTGCCTCAGGGGACAGAAGCTGTGAACTGTTTTAACCGTTTCTCTTAATGAAATTACTTTCTTTTTTTTTTTAAAGATTTTATTGTTAAAAGTAACCTCTACAGGGGCGCCCGGGTGGCTCAGTCGGTTAAGCGGCCGACTTCGGCTCAGGTCATGATCTCGCGGTCCGTGAGTTCGAGCCCCGCGTCGGGCTCTGTGCGGACAGCTCAGAGCCTGGATCCTGTTTCGGATTCTGTGTCTCCCTCTCCCTGACCCTCCCCCGTTCATGCTCTGTCTCTCTCTGTCTCAAAACTAAATAAACGTTTAAAAAAAAAAAAAAGTAAAAAAAAAAAAGTAACCTCTGCAGCCAAAGTGGGGCTTGAACTCACAACCATGAGACCAAGAGTCCTATGCTCCCCGGACTGAGCCAGCCAGGTGCCCCAAAATTACTTTTTTTTTTTTAATGTTTGTTTGGAGAGAGAGCATGCAGGGGAGGGGGGGAGAGAGAAAGAGAGAGAGAGAGAGAGAGAGAGAGAGAGAATCCCAAGCAGGCTCTGAGCTGCGGAGCCCAAACTCTCAAACCGTGAGATCAGGACCTGGGTCAAGGTGAACGGTCAGAAGTTCAGCGGACTGAGCTACCCAGGCGCTCCCCCAAAATTACCTTTTATAAAGCGCAAAGTGGCTGGCAAAGAGTCTTGAGCGCCTCACTTTTCAGTTTCCCACATTTTTCAACTGACAACAGAAAGCAACATCATGCGCCCCAAAAGCTCTTCTAGTTGTTACAGAATGCGTTAATTCTTCGAAAAAAATACGGACCGGGAACCCTTATGGACAGCAGGCCTCTGTGTCTCGGCACCGGTGAAAACAAAGGGGGCCGGACCATCCCGTCCGCGAGCCCAGCCAGGTCTGAGGCCCAAGCCGCCCCGCTCAGCACTCAGGAGGGAGGACTGCACCCTGATCTGCACAGACCTGCAGCTGGCTCGTGGGCTCGAAAAGGGGCAGCCAGGGAAGGAAGTGGGGCAGGGGCACCAGGCTCACTGCCTGTCGGCCCAGAAGAAGAGGTCTGAAAACGGGCATTGGGCCCCGAGTCCACAGAGAAGGCAAGACACCGAAACCACGCAGCCCAAAGGGCCCAGCGGCGACGGGCCACACGAGGCTGTTTGAATTTATTAAAATTAGGTAAAAAGTGGAATATTCCACTCCTCGCGTACAGTCACTTCAAGGGCTCGGTGCCGCGTGCGGCTACAGCTATGGTGTCGGGACGGGGCAGATCTAGAACGAGCCCCCCATTTCAGAAAGGCTGACCGGCCGGAGCCGCCCCCCAGGCCGGTGGGGACAGGAAGGGGACGGCGAGATCAGGAGCACGGGCGGGAGGAGGAGGACGGAGGTGGAGGCGCTGGGGTCGGCACTAGGGTCAGCCCCGGGCTGTCCGGGAGACAGGGCCGAAGAAGGGGGGCTGGGTGCCCCAAGATCTGACAGTGCCACGCTGGCACCAGCCAGAGAGAGACAAGATACGCGGACAAGGGAAAAATCGGATGCTAAGACCCAAGCCCTGCTCCCAGGCGCGGCCTCTGACTCGACCATCCAGCCCCGAGCCGTCCGATTAGGCAGCCATCAGCCACAGCCACATGTGCCTATTTAAATTTAAGTTAATTAAAATGAAATAAAATTACCCGTTCGGTCGAGCGCTCGCCACATTTCAGGAGCTCAAGGGCCACATGTGCCCACTGGCTACAGGCCGTGCGGGCCTAGAACACTCTCCTCCATGGCAGGAAGTTGGCTGGACAGTGCGGTTCCACACTATCCTCAGCCGTGGGCGTTATTTCCTACCCACGCTGCCCTTCGGGATAAGGAAACTGAGGCCAGAAGGCCAGAGACTTCACTCAAGTTATTAGGTGACGGAAGCAGGATTCGAACCCACGTCTGCCTTCAAAGGAGCCCTTTCTGGAACTTGGCCCCCCACCCTGTGAAGAGGAAGCCCAGCCCTCCCCCAGGGGACCCCCCCCCCGCCCCGATCCCCTGTGCCAGCCCTCCCCACCCCCCAACTCTCCAGGCTGCCCAAGCCCTCCAAAACCACCCTGGCACTGGGTGATCACAGGCAGAATGGAAAACCTCAACCTTTGGGGGCAGAGCACATCTGTCAATCACATCAACCGGTCAACCCGAGTCTCTGGAAAGCCAGGCTCAGGGCTCTAGAGGGAAGCATTCACACTCCAGCCGGGTGAGCCAACATAGCAATAGGTCTTGTGACACCATCGGGTCCTCGCAGCACTAAAGTCAGAAGTATCACCACCACCACCACCACCACCGTCATCATGCCCATCTTACAGATGAGCAAACTGAGGCCCAGAGAAGTTAAGCGACTTGCCCAGAGTCAGGCGGCTGAAAAGCCGCAGAGTCGAACATCAAACCCAATGCTCACGCTTCCTGCCCCTCAGTCCTCTCCACTCCCCCAACCGGCAGTGAGCGATGTGCCCATTTTACGGACCAGAGCACCCAAACTCTGAGAGCCAGGACCAGCCCCTGGGCACACTGCTTGCACACGGCTGAGTCGGGATTTGAACTCACCCGAACCTGCAGTGCTGAACCGGCTGCCGCGGTGAGGCATCGAGGACCAAACGCGGCCGGTCTGTCCTCCACTGTTCGCTTAAGGGGATTCTTTACGGATCTGTGAACCCAAAGAGCCTTCCTCCCAGGGCTTGCCTGAGCCCAAACGGGTGAACAACGATGACGGTTTTGGTCACTGTAAGCAAAAGTCACGCACCTGTGTGACCTTGGGCTGGCCTGTGCCTTCATCCGCAGCAAGGGGGAAAGTTGCCTTCCACACCCAGACCTCTCCAAGCCTCCCGCCACAAAGACCCCAGCCACCAGCCGGCGTGCGCCAGCGTGCGGAAACTCCAGGCCACCGCCCTCCTCGGCTGCCACTTTCTGAAGCCCCGTTATCCGCCCTGCTAAATAATTCAAAGCCATGTTTTCGTTTCGAAATAAACACAGCCGCCAAAGCGAATGCCAAATTTGCATGAATGTTTAAGCTAAAATGAGACTTCAAAGAAATGCCAGGCCTGCCCCAGGCACTCCCCCCCCTCCCCAAATCTTGGGGAGAACAAGTTACTCAAGTCTCGGGCCCCCCTGGGGCAAAGATCTATAGGTGCCGCTCCAAAAAGTAACAGAATTTCTTTCTTGCTAACGTGGGCGCCAGCTCCACACCTCGGGTCTGCAGCCCTTGCATGATGGTGAGTGATCAATCCCGGGTCTTAATCCTCGGTTCCACATCCAAAAGCGAGTGACCTTGGGCAAGTCACCAAACCTCTCTGTGCCTCAATTTCACCACCTATAAAATGGGATGATAACAGCACTGACCTCACTGGGGGGTCACCCAGAGGGAATGAGTGGCTTCCTGCCGAGCAGAGCCTGGCACACTGTGCTGGCTGCTTTGTTACTGCGTTAAAATACGGAAAATACGGCTTCTCCAAGAGCAGGAGCCCACTTGACGGGATAAAATCCCTTCCGGGCCCCCAAGGATCCTCAAAGGCAAAGGATGCCAGCTGACCTTTCCTAAGCACCTTGTGGGTCCCTGGGGACCACACACACACACACACACACACACACACACACACACACACACACCCCTTGGGTCAAGGCCTTCTAAGATGACAGCCCTCCCCAGCTCCCCTCCTGGCACCTTCCCCTGGGCGCCTGGGGCAGGAATTACCAGCTCCAGCAAGCTGTTCCCTTCAGAGGTGTCACCTGGGGAGGCTGCTGTTGGCGTCTGAGACATGAAAAGGAAACAGAGGAGGAGGGAAAAACAGACACACGAATAAAAGCTCTCAACCCTCTCTTGTTCAGAGGCGGGGAGGGCCATGGGGGGGGTTCATTCAGAGGGCTGAACGAAGGAGAGACCCCAGCTCTCCTGCCTGGAGCATTTCTGCTTCTCAGAGACAGGAGCCCCTGAGGCTGGGTCATGTGTAGGTGGGACCCCCCCCCCAAATCTCAAAGTGAACCACCAAGCTCACCCACGGGCCTCAGGTGGGGGGTGGGAACACAGAACACAGAACATGTGCCTGAATGGCAAGGCACTGGGGGGGGTGGGGGGTGGGCAGGCCTCCTGGGGCGGCTTTCCAGCGTGCCAGCGGGTCGTACCAGCCTGGCCAACCCCCCACCCCCACGCCTGGAGAACAATCACGCCCTCCCGGCTCGGGGCTTTCATGCAGCTAAATGCGTGTTTGCAGAGCTCTCAAAAATCTTTAGGAGGTGGTACGAGCATTATTAATTGGGGGAAAAGAACGGATTATGCCAAATAAATCCTTCCCACGTGGCCGAACCCTGGCCGGGGGAGGGAGGGGGCGCGCGCAGCCCCACGAGGGGTCTCCATCCCTCACGGGGACCTGACAGCCACATTACCATTTACATGGATTTATCAATAGTATTGATCCCAGAGCAAACATAAATAGCTCGGTGGGAAGAGGCCAGGGCTGGGGCCCCGCTGGGCTCCCGCCCCCACGTCTGGGCACCGCAGACTCCCCGGGCACCCGGCGGCAGCGGCGGTAAATTTCCAAGCAGGGACCAGGCGGGCGGGGAAGCCAGACAGCGCCGGGGACGCCCTCGCGGCTGCGCGCCTGCTCCGGGACCTGCGCGCGCCCCACCGCGGGCTGGGTCTGTGCATCCGCTCAATGGGTTGAAGGCACCACCTGGCTTTCCCCATCCGCACCTGGCGAAACACGGAGGGAGGGGGTGGAAAGAAGGCGCCCTCCCTCCACCAGATCCCCCCTTCCCCAGCAAAAGGGAAGTCGGCCCGTCTCTCAAAATTTCCAGACCGTCGGATTAAAGGCCAAGTTTCAGAACCTGGTAATAACAACAACAACAACAACAACAAAACAGTGGTCACAGTAACATACACACAAATACCTTCTTTGTATTACCTCTCTCAGCTCTCACAACCACCCCAGGAGCTTGGGACTATTACTACCCCACTTTGCGGATGAGAAGCCTGAGGCACAGAGAGGTCAAGTAATTTGTCCCCGGTCATGCTGCCAGTAAACTGGCAAAAGAAAGATTCGAACCCAAGGAGTTGAGTTGCAGAGTCGGCAACGAAAGGCTCGGCTGGCTATCCTAGCTCTTCCTTTCTGGTTG
This sequence comes from Herpailurus yagouaroundi, assembly GCF_014898765.1. Lineage (NCBI taxonomy): Eukaryota > Metazoa > Chordata > Mammalia > Carnivora > Felidae > Herpailurus > Herpailurus yagouaroundi. The sequence goes on along the minus strand of NW_024420246.1, from coordinate 1,539 downwards.
CTTCCCCCAACCCAGCAAAAAAAAAAAAAAAAAAAAAACAGACCACCCACGACGAGACACACAACAATGCCCTGGGACGCCCTCCCAGCTCACGCCTGGCCCTGAGAGCCCCTTATATCAAAGCAGCCGCGAGGACCCAGATCTGGTTTAAAAAGGGCAAAGTCAAGGCCACCGATAACACATCCCAACGTGCCCAGAACTCCCCCATCCAGCCCACAGGGATCCTCTCCCCCTCCCCCGCCCTCCCTCACACATCCTTCCTCCAAATCTGCAAAAGGGAAAAAAAATAATCATAATAAAACCAGTTCTCACCAACGGGGGGGGGGGGGGGGGGGGAGGGGGGGAGGAAGGGAGGAGGCTGAGCCGACAGAACAGATCCGCCTCCGCTGCCTGCACCAGACCCTTGGAGAGCCGGAGCGCGCGACAGGCGGCGGGAGGACACTAGCTTCCAAAAAAATAAAGCTACAATGTAAAAATAACGCCGGGCGCCCCACGCTAATTGGGCCCGGGCGACGGCAGCTCACAGGTACAGCCTGTCTCTCCCTCCCTCCCTCCCGCCTTGCCCTCTCTCTCCCTCCCTCGGGCTTTTTCCTGCAAGCGCCCGGGGTGAGGTAGGCGCGCCCCACGAGTACCCCCCCTCCCCTCCCCCGCCCCGCAGGTCTCTGGGGATGCACCCCCAGCACTAGGGCCTGGGGCCTCCGGGTCCAGCCCAAGTGGGATCAGCTCTGAATTCCAACTTCCTAAACTAGTGGCATCCCAAGTATCCGCACAGCCCGGGGGAGGGACCAGGAGGCGGCCCAATGAGGCGTCACCAGCCGCGGGAGGCAGGCCCAGACAGCAGGAACACCGGCCCGCGGGGGAGGGGGGACCAAGGGCGCCTCTCCCGGGGGGACCCCCCCACCCGGTGCCCTCCGCTCCCTCGCTCAGGAGCGACCCCCGCCGGCCCCCGCCCCCAGCTGGCGGGAACCCGCCACGCGCCCTTCCACGGCAACCAGGCCGGGGAGCACCGGGTGCCATCTCCAGGGGCTCCCCAAACCCGCGCTGCCTGCTGGAAAATAAGACGCAGTGTCCCCCCCCCCCCCACCCAGCCTGGGGCTACTTGGGCAGGAGGCAGGCGCATGGCGGCCATGCCCACAGGTCTGGGGCGCACCGTGGGGGGCTGCCCTGCGCATTTGCAGGGCGTCCCCCCGCCCGTCCACCCCCACGCCACTTCCCTCCTTCCCGCCCCCTCGCAGGGTAGCTGGAGTTCCCCTAAGTTCCCCAGCGCCCCCACGCACGCGGGCCGCAGTGTCTATGGGGCGCCTCTCTCGCCAGCAGGCCACCCCCCGAGAGCGCCAACTCAGGAGTGCAGGGGCCCCGCCAACTCCGCCGCGTGCGCCGCCCGATCTTCCCCTGATCCCCCGGAAGCGCGACCCGCGCCTCCCCCCGGCCCTCCGCGGGGACCCCCGGCCCCAACTCACCTCGCTGAGGCGGCGGCGGCGGCGCCCGGGCTCTGGGCGCGCTCGGGCCGCCCGGGCGCTCAGGCAAGTGGCGGTGCCG
>NW_024420245.1:0-1815 GCF_014898765.1 Herpailurus yagouaroundi | reverse complement strand
AAGGGGAGACTGGCAAAGGCAGGGACTGGGGGTGTGGAGGAATGGGGGCCTAGTGGTGTAGAGATCCCACCACGTGACCTCACGTGTCATCTTAGAAGGCACCGACGCCCTCCCACCATTCCCAGTTCTGTCTCTTCTCTTCTCTTCTCTTCTCTTCTCTTCTCTTCTCTTCCCTTCCCTTCCTTTCCCTTCCCTTCCCTTCCCTTCTTTCCCTTCAAGCACACACAAGTTGAGAGAGAATGATTTTTAAGAACACCACACCCTCAAGGAAAAGAGCTTGAAAGAGGAACAAAAGCCTCTCATGGTTATGGCAGGATGTTTGGCATTTGGCAGGACCAGATGGACAAGGTCGGTGTTCGCAGAATGTGCCGGTTCACTGTGGGCACAGAGTTGGCAAAGTAGGGGCTCAGACTTCTTGCAGAAGAGCTTTGAGTCCATGCGGTGAAGGTGAGATCCTCCTCTGTTGACTGACCTTTCTCATGAGGTGTTCCTGCATTTTGGAAGCTCTTTTAGGATTCTCATGTGTGCCGGGGTGTGGGCAATGTGGCAGAAGGCCTTACTGGGGGCGGTGGGGGGGCTCTGGGTGGAGGACAGAAGCCCAGAAGCATCTTGAGTGTGGGTGTTGGTGTCACTGCTGCCCCCAGTTCACCACGAGCCTAATCTGAGCCAGTCTGTAGACCAGAACCAGATCAGCGACTCTCCTTCACGGAGCAGGCGAGCCTTCAGCCAGCTGGCACCAGAACCAGACCTGGGGCTGTCCTTCAGTGCGCTGGCGATGCTTCAGCCACCAGGTGCTTTGCTGTCCTTCAGGCATTGACGACCTTGACAGGACAGTCCAACATGGCCCTCTGTGTGGAGTCACTTCCCGTGAGTCCGGGAGAGAGCACTCTCTGAGGACAGTGGGCGACCTTCCTCTGCCATCCAGCTGTAGGGTTCAGCATGGTTGACTGCACACATCAGCCTTTGGTGGCACTTTGCATCCTCTGTCCTGAGACACCCGGAGCTCGGCCGCTCTATTCCACGCCCCATGCAAGAGCCTACGGTGTAGGGGGGTGGTGAGTTACATGTTTCTCCAGGGAGGTACCTGTGTACATTCTGCAGGCCTCCCTGTAGAGGTGAATTTCCCAGTTTGAGCAGTGTCTCTTATTCTGACCCAACAGATGTCTGCCTCTGCTCTGCATAGACGGGAAGCCATCAGCTGATACGGAAGTTCTGGTCTATAATTCTAACCTGTCCCTTGTCATTCCAGATGCTGCTCAGATCGGGTTCAGTGTTGAGCCAAGTGCAGAACTGCACCACAGGGTCACAGTGAGCCACGCTGAACTCTGTTCACACAGAGCAGATATTTGGGGGTTCCTAGGGGCACCGCACACCAGGTCTGGAATTTGCCGACGCTGGGGTTGGACCAAGAGTGAGCTACAGGAAACAGACAGGGACGTTTCCTGGTGTGACTGTCATTCCCGGAGATATCTAGACAGGCAGAGTGGGGAGTGGAATCGTCTTTGGATTCTACAAAGTTGCCTGGTTGCCTTTGAAGCGGAGAGAAATTCATGGTCTGTCTGGGTCTCTAGCTCTGGGTTGGCAAAATGACACAGTGGGGCAAACAATGAACTATCAAGGAGAAGCTTGATGGCAGTAACAACAAAGAGGTCACTGCTGGCTTCTCTGCTTCTGTTGTCCTCTCAACACCTTGGGCTCTGGCCTTACTAGGCCCCGAAGCTTCCCTGAGGAGCCCTCCTTCCCGCCAGCCTGTCTGCAGCTGCCTTTCCCCCGTGTCTTCTGCCTGTGGTCCTTCACTCACCCTGGACATTACTG
>NW_024420244.1:0-6122 GCF_014898765.1 Herpailurus yagouaroundi | reverse complement strand
CCCCCCCCCCCCGGGGGGCCGCCCCCGCCGGGCTCGGAGGGAGGAAGACACAGGCAGACAGACGGACACAGAGAGGCAGAGACAGGTAGGGAGAGACAGAGTGACAAAAACAGAGGGGAGAAAAACCAGAGAACTGGAGACAGAGAAACAGAAACAGGGATGCGGAGAGAAAAAGACAGAGAGAGAGAGGGAGAGAAGGGGAGATGCTGAAAAGAAGACGGGAGAGCCTCCCAGGGCAGCTGGGCCGGGGAGGGGGCCCTTAGCCTGCGCGTCTCCCGGCCCACCCTCCCAGCTCCCCACCTCCCTCCTTCCCCGATCCGGGGCCCAGGGGACAAGGGGTGGCGTCTTTGTTTCCGGGAAGCACCTAAGGAATGTGGCTGCGTGGCCCTCAGGGGCCACCCCACTGCCCTATGCCGGCCTGCTCCGGGTGCCTCAGTTTACCCATCTGTCAAATGTGTGTGCGCTGGAGGGGCCAGGTTCTGGGTCTAACATTCTGAGATTCTGGGACCCGCTGGTCCCCGGCAAGGCCCACCCTGCAGGACCCTAACCCCACAGCTGCCGGGCCGGCCTCGTCTTCCCAGCCCACACCAGGGTCCTGGGAGCACGAGGCTTGGGGGCTGCCTCCTCTTGGAAGCCTCCCAGGCTCTAACTCTAGCAGTAATTGTGGGAGAGGGACTGGGGGTGGGGGGGGAGGGGACTCTCGGCTGGGGCGGGGCGGTCGATGAATTCGAATTACCGTCTCTAATTCATCACCGCCGCCGGTCGATAGCTTCGGCCTTCTTCAAATATTGTTTAAATTGCAACTCTGGAGGAAAAGTATTTTTTGTAACTGATCAGAAAACATATATATAAAATAAATATTAGAAAGAGGCGATTGGAAAAGGGTCACCCTCCTCCTTCTTGCCTCACTGGTGAGCCAGGTGCCCAAATCCCTGAGGGCTGTTGGAGGCCAGCATGGGGGAAACTGAGGCAGGAAGGGACCCATTTCTGGAACCAAGTTGCTGATGGCACGTGGCCGGGGCTGGGGGTCTGGAGGGGACGGTCATGGACAGGAAAAGGCAAATCGGGCCTCCATCCAGGCTAAGACGGGCACTTCGCGCCCCCAGCCTCCTCCCCCACTCTGCCACCACCATCCCAGACTGGGTGCGGGGCGGGTGGAGCTGGGCGGGGTCTGAGCCTGAAGGAACCCAGCCCCGAAAGGTCAGCGGTCCAACCGAGAGTGTCCCAGCGGGAGGGATGGCTGTGCGGCTTCTGGAACGACCCCCCAGGACCCCTACCCCTTCTGTAAAATCCTCACCTTGAACCCCAAGGGGTCCACATCTCTTCCAGACTCCCCCCAAGACATCCCAGCAGGGAACTTGGAGACCTGGGCCTCACCTGGGCTCCCTCACAGACTGGTAGGGTGGGGGCCTGAGGCTCAGTTTTCTCATCTGAGAAATGGACCTAGGAAGTGCTTGTTGAGGCTTTTTCATCAAGCACGCCCTGCGGAGCCCCTCAGGGTGCATTCACAGACCCTGCACCCTGAGGCCACCTTGCCTGATCACCCCCACACCCACTTCTCATCTTCAGGGGGCCCCACGGCAGCCTGTGATCTGGGGGGTGCAGGAGAGTGGGCAGGGAGTGCTGGAGGCCTCTGGAGGGGACGCTGTCGCCCCCCACAGGGATGCAGGGAGAGCGTGTCTGGGATTGTGTATGGCACAGCCCAGTGAGCTCTGCGTCCCCCCCCCCCAAACCAGGCCCTCCTTCCACCCCAAGACTCCCCAGGACCCCACCCAGCTTAAGTGATTCTGCGCCCCCACCGTGCAGACGGGGAGGTAGAGGGGAGGGGCAGGCTGTGGGATGGGGAGGGGGCTGGCTGGGGTGCCTTAAGCCGTCCCCTCTCCTAGGCTCAGCCTCCAGGCCTGAGACATGGAGTCACCCGGAATGACCATTTACGCTGGATGTGGTTATTGTGGCCACTTTACAGACCAGCAAGGTGAGGCAGAGAGGAAGGAAGGCCACCGCCAAAGCCACACACCGTTCCAGCAGGAGGGGGAACAGACCCGGCTTCCCCAGCAGTAAACGGGGCTGGGGAGGGGGGCGGGCTGAGCCTGGAGGGGCTGAGATGCCCCGGCTCCCACCTCCTACAGGTGGGGGGACATTCCGAGCAGGTGGCCTGGAGGGGCAAAGGCTCAGCGGACCGAGGCAGAGGAGGACAGCGGGATGTCCCTTGAGGTCACGGCAAGCTCCATGTGACCAGCAGCGTGGATGGCCCTCGGGCAGGTGGACAGTGGGTGCTGCCCTTCTCCTTCCAGCTCCTCTGAGGGTGACAGGGTCCTGGCCCACATAGGAGCCCCCCAGGGAGGGTGTGTGGACACCGGGTCCCAGCCTCTGCCTCTCCTGCCCCGGCGCCCCCCTCGCTGAAGCCGGCCCTCAGGGTAAGCCTGGGCCCAGCAGTGCATTTCCAGCCCTCCCTGAGCCCGAAGCCCAACCTTGCAGGACAGGGACAGTCACCGGCATGTCACAATTGGGCACACAGACGAGTCTGCAGGGTGAGGGCCTGGAGCTGGGCTTTGATTCCTTTTTTCTGAAGTCCCCTTGGCCTGAAATCCCAGATCTGGCCATTCTGGTCCCTTGCTTCTCCCCGTTCCTGGGATTCTTCCCTGTCAGCCATCACCACTCTAGTCTGAGCAATACACCGCCAGCCCCGCTCCCTCCTCCTCCCCCGCCTCCCCCTCCTCCACCTCCTCCCCCTCCTCCCCCTCCTCCTCCTCTTCTCCTCTCGTCTCCAGGCTTGGCTCCCATCCCCGGTGTGCTCTCTCCTTCAAAGCTGGAGGGGGTTTTTACCACCACTTTGGAGTTCATCCAGCCTGTGCATGGCATCCTGCCACGCAGCCTCCCATTACCCCTAAGATGTAGCCGATAGAGGAGGAGGCTCCTGGGGGCAGGTGCCCTGACCTCAGGCTCCTGGAACCTCGTGGACCAAGGGCGGGAGGTGGGGAAGCCCAGAGTGGCTGCAAGGAGCCACTGGGCCCGCACAGCTGGCCTGTGTCTTTGTATGTAGCAGCGGGCCCAGCTTAACAGGGGAGCCCGAGCTGGTTTGAATCAAGTTTTTAATTAAATATGGCCCTTGATCAATCAGGAACGCAGCGCTAGTGGGGGAGGGGGAGGCTAGGCCAGGAGCCAGGGGCTGCCTGGGAGACCCACGGGACCCTGGGCGGTTTGGGGCACCTGTGACCTCAGTTTCCCCTCTGCCAAGTAGGTGTAGGTGTGGGTGGGGTTAGGAGGCCTAACCTCCTGCCGGCGGACTCTTTGCCGTGAGGACGGATGTGGGGAGTTGGGGGACCCCTTAGATCCGACGAGTCAGAGATTCACAGCAGACGGAAGCAGGGGCAGGGAGACGCGCCCAGGACTGGCGCAGACTTCAGAAGGGACGTGCTGAGGCGCAAACGTACGTGCGCACGGGGAGGCAGTGGAGACGTCCGCGGGAGCAGGTGTGGACGTGCACATCCACAGTAAGAAACGCGCGCGGACTCTGGCTCAGGAGCCCCATCGGTCTTCGAGCTCAGATCTGGCCTAATGGGGCGGCCCGCAGCAAGGGAGCTCTCTCTCCCGAGACACCTGTGCGGGCCACTGGGCGTGACCCACGCGCCCCCAGCGGGGCTTGCTGGAGCACCTGTCTCTTGCATCTACACAGTCACCAAGCCCGACTCTACTCCCTAGTGCTTGGGGATTGAGAGGGTCGCATCCATCTACACCGATGGAGGAGGGTGAACCGGGCGGGGGCGGACGGCAAGGGTGGGCGCTTCTCCTAAACCCGGGTGCGCATCCACAAGCGCTCATGCGTTGGAGATGTCAGGGCCTCAATTTCCCCCATGTGCCGCATTGGGCACATCTGTCCTCGGCGGGGTGGGGATCTCCTAAACAGGAGGGAGCCAGCAGTGAGCTCCGTCCGCATCCTGGCGGGATGTGGGTGCCCAGGGCCCGACATAAGGAGCCCCGGACCCCTGCACAGCACACACCCCAGGGCAGCGCGCTGCGAGTGTGGAGACTGAGGCAGGGGGGTGGGGTGGGGGGACTCCCTGGGGCTGGGGCGGGGGGGGCCCCCCCGGGCCGGGGGCGGGGGGGGGCGCTCAGGGAACGCCGGGGAGGGGGGTGGCGGCGTCTCGGGCCCAGGACGTGGGCCAGTCGCTTTCCCCTGCGCACATCCCCTTCCCCAAACGGAGACTCGAATCCCTAGGCCGGTGGGAGCGCACGAATCGGATAAAGAAACAGGCTCCTGCACGGTGGGAGCGACCACAAAGCCACTGCTCTGACCCTTGCTCCCTTCTGTGCCCCCCCCTCTTAAAAATGCTGTATTACCATTTCCAACTGTGGACACATTCGCCTGGTTCCTAATTTTTACGGAACAAGAAGGCATCGTCCAGTCCCACCTTCCTGCAAACCTTTCTCCTCCCGGAGAGACCGTGCGTTTGATCCTGCACGGCAAGCACTCCTTCTGTTCATTGTCCTCCTCTTTAAACACCCCCCACTGGGGACACACCCCCCCCACACACACCCCCCGGGAAGGCCGGGTTCGGCCTCGCTCCCGCCCCCATGCCATCGGGAACATTCCCTATCAGGAAACAGTGGTCATTTTTTCTGGCTGCGCCCTATTCTCCTTGGTCATTTCCCTCTTTCTCTGGCCACCTCCTCGCCCAGAGGACAATCAGGCTGTTCCAGACGGTTGGCGGTCTCCCCTCTCCCCTTGCCGGCCCCGCTGGTGAATGGGGGGGGGGGGGGGGGTCGGGGGACCACGTTGTGCGGGTTGATCTGCAGATTAGCTTCCTAGTTGCTCCGGGCTTGCCCCCCCCTCCGGGCTTGGTGTCCCTGTTCTTTCTTATCAATGGTCCCTTTCCGTCATTTTTTTCAAATCCATTTCCAACTCTGCCACGGTGACTTCTTAACGCTTTTTAAACATCAAAAGCTCTGTGAGGTTGGGTACGGGGTGTGTGCGCCCACGCGCTTCGCCCCTGTCTGAGGGTGTCTGAATGGGGGAGGGGTCTCCAGGACTGAAGGTCCAAGGGTGAACCGCCCCTAGATACCCCAGCTCCCCAACCCCAGGCAGTGGGGCCCCCGCTCCAGATGGAGCCCCCGGTGGGGCAGCCCAGAGGCCCTGTGGAAAGGCTCCTTTCCCTGATAAGTCTTTGAAAGGTTCAGAACTAATTTGAAAACGTGGCCATTAAAATCCCATCTGGGGGAGCCCGTGGGGAGGGAGGGAGGGAGGGAGGCGAGGCCTCTCCGCAAGGCTGGGCACCGGCCAAGGTGAGTCCAGAGGCCTGGAGGAGAGGTGTGTGGGGACAGACAGGGGAGGGCAGGGGCCTGGCTCAGCACCGGCTCCTTGGAGATGACTCTGTGCCCCACCGTGGGAGCCCCTTTCTGGCCCCCTCAGGGGTACGGGGTGCAGATAAGGAGGGTCAGTGTGTGTTCCAGGCCCCCCTCGGCGACTCGCTGTGTGACCTTGGGCAAACCATCCACCATCTCTGGGCTGGGAGGCCGTGGGGGATGTTCAGGGCAGCTCAGCCCAGTGGGGACAAGCCACCAGGGTGGGGGCACCACTGCTCTCCGCAACTGGGGCCCGGGAGGCTGGCTGCTGGGGCGGGACGCATGCGTCGCCAAGGAAACCGGTCATCATCCCAGCCGGAGTCCGGCTCCGTGTTGAATTGTCTGCTCCATGAGGCCAGAGCTGAGCACAGGAGGTGGCCAGAGGGGAGGGGACGGCGGGCTCCAGCTCCCGCTCCCACACCCCCCCCCACCCTGTGCCCAGGTGGACAGGCAGTGGGGGGGGTGCAGACACACGGTGCAGGGGAGGGAGCCCACGAGAGCGGCTTAGTTGTTGCTGACAGTGTGACTGACACGGAGGGACCAGGACAGTCATTCAGGTGCCAAGCTCTGGCACCGCGATCCGAGTGTCGTCTCCCGTCCAACCAGCCGTCCAGGTGATGCTCTGGCTCAGCTCATTTCTCTTCTTGGCTTCACTGGACGCCCCCCCCCCCCCAACTTCCCATCTAAGACCAGCCTGCATACGCAGCTCTGTCCCCACTTGGAGGCGTTCTATGTGCTCAGGGGGGTCCACGTGGGTGCCAAGGCTGCGCCCTGGACCC
>NW_024420243.1:0-6611 GCF_014898765.1 Herpailurus yagouaroundi | reverse complement strand
TATCTTCATAAGGTCCCAGTAATTCACTTTTGCTTTTAATTCCCTTGCCTTTGGGGATGTGTCGAGTAAGAGATTGCTACGGCTGAGGTCAGAGAGGTCTTTTCCTGCTTTCTCCTCTAAGGTTTTGATGGTTTCCTGTCTCACATTCAGGTCCTTTATCCATTTTGAGTTTATTTTTGTGAATGGTGTGAGAAAGTGGTCTAGTTTCAACCTTCTGCATGTTGCTGTCCAGTTCTCCCAGCACCATTTGTTAAAGAGACTGTCTTTTTTCCATTGGATGTTCTTTCCTGCTTTGTCAAAGATGAGTTGGCCATATGTTTGTGGGTCTAGTTCTGGGGTTTCTGTTCTATTCCATTGGTCTATGTGTCTGTTTTTGTGCCAATACCATGCTGTCTTGACAGCTTTGTAGTAGAGGCTAAAGTCTGGGATTGTGATGCCTCCTGCTTTGGGCTTCTTCTTCAAAATTACTTTGGCTATTCGGGGCCTTTTGTGGTTCCCTATGAATTTTAGGATTGCTTGTTCTAGTTTTGAGAAGAATGCTGGTGCAATTTTGATTGGGATTGCATTGAATGTGTAGATAGCTTTGGGTAGTATTGACATTTTGACAATATTTATTCTTCCAATCCATGAGCAGGGAATGTCTTTCCATTTCTTTAAATCTTCTTCAATTACCTTCATAAGCTTTCTATAGTTTTCAGCATACAGATCCTTTACATCTTTGGTTAGATTTATTCCTAGGTATTTTATGCTTCTTGGTGCAATTGTGAATGGGATCAGTTTCTTTATTTGTCTTTCTGTTGCTTCATTGTTAGTGTATAAGAATGCAACTGATTTCTGTACATTGATTTTGTATCCTGCAACTTTGCTGAATTCATGGATCAGTTCTAGCAGACTTTTGGTGGAGTCTGTCGGATTTTCCATGTATAATATCATGTCATCTGCAAAAAGCGAAAGCTTGACTTCATCTTTGCCACTTTTGATGCCTTTGATTTCCTTTTGTTGTCTGATTGCTGATGCTAGAACTTCCAGCACTATGTTAAACAACAGTGGTGAGAGTGGGCATCCCTGTCGTGTTCCTGATCTCAGGGAAAAAGCTCTCAGTTTTTCCCCGTTGAGGATGATGTTAGCTGTGGGCTTTTCATAAATAGCTTTTATGATCTTTAAGTATGTTCCTTCTATCCCGACTTTCTCAAGGGTTTTTATTAAGAAAGGGTGCTGGATTTTGTCAAAGACCTTTTCTGCATCGATTGACAGGATCATATGGTTTTTCTCTTTTTTTTTGTTAATGTGATGTATCACGTTGATTTAGGAATGTTGAACCAGCCCTGCATCCCAGGAATGAATCCCACTTGATCATGGTGAATAATTCTTTTTATATGCCGTTGAATTCGATTTGCTAGTATCTTATTGAGAATTTTTGCATCCATATTCATCAGGGATATTGGCCTGTAGTTCTCTTTTTTTACTGGGTCTCTGTCTGGTTTAGGAATCAAAGTAATACTGGCTTCATAGAATGAGTCTGGAAGTTTTCCTTCCCTTTCTATTTCTTGGAATAGCTTGAGAAGGATAGGTATTATCTCTGCTTTAAACGTCTGGTAGAACTCCCCTGGGAAGCCATCTGGTCCTGGACTCTTATTTGTTGGGAGATTTTTGATAACCGATTCAATTTCTTCGCTGGTTATGGGTCTGTTCAAGCTTTCTATTTCCTCCTGATTGAGTTTTGGAAGAGTGTGGGTGTTCAGGAATTTGTCCATTTCTTCCAGGTTGTCCAATTTGTTGGCATATAATTTTTCACAGTATTCCCTGATAATTGTTTGTATCTCTGAGGGATTGGTTGTAATAATTCCATTTTCATTCATGATTTTATCTATTTGGGTCATCTCCCTTTTCTTTTTGAGAAGCCTGGCTAGAGGTTTGTCAATCTTGTTTATTTTTTCAAAAAACCAACTCTTGGTTTCGTTGATCTGCTCTACAGTTTTTTTTAGATTCTATATTGTTTATTTCTGCTCTGATCTTTATTATTTCTCTTCTTCTGCTGGGTTTAGGCTGCCTTTGCTGTTCTGCTTCTATTTCCTTTAGGTGTGCTGTCAGATTTTGTATTTGGGATTTTTCTTGTTTCTTGAGATAGGCCTGGATTGCAATGTATTTTCCTCTCAGGACTGCCTTCGCTGCATCCCAAAGCGTTTGGATTGTTGTATTTTCATTTTCGTTTGTTTCCATATATTTTTTAATTTCTTCTCGAATTGCCTGGTTGACCCACTCATTCGTTAGTAGGGTGTTCTTTAACCTCCATGCTTTTGGAGGTTTTCCAGACTTTTTTCTGTGGTTGATTTCAAGCTTCATAGCATTGTGGTCTGAAAGTATGCATGGTATGATTTCAATTCTTGTAAACTTATGAAGGGCTGTTTTGTGACCCAGTATATGATCTATCTTGGAGAATGTTCCATGTGCACTCGAGAAGAAAGTATATTCTGTTGCTTTGGGATGCAGAGTTCTAAATAGATCTGTCAAGTCCATCTGATCCAATGTCTCATTCAGGGCCCTTGTTTCTTTATTGACCGTGTGTCTAGATGATCTATCCATTTCTGTAAGTGGGGTGTTAAAGTCCCCTGCAATTACCACATTCTTATCAATAAGGTTGCTTATGTTTATGAGTAATTGTTTTATATATTTGGGCGCTCCGGTATTCGGCGCATAGACATTTATAATTGTTAGCCCTTCCTGATGGATAGACCCTGTCACTATTATATAATGTCCTTCTTCATCTCTTGTTACAGCCTTTAATTTAAAGTCTAGTTTGTCTGATATAAGTATGGCTACTCCAGCTTTCTTTTGGCTTCCAGTAGCATGATAAATAGTTCTCCATCCCCTCACTCTCAATCTAAAGGTGTCCTCCGGTCTAAAATGAGTCTCTTGTAGACAGCAAATAGATGGGTCTTGTTTTTTTATCCATTCTGATACCCTATGTCTTTTGGTTGGCGCATTTAATCCATTTACATTCAGTGTTATTATAGAAAGATATGGGTTTAGAGTCATTGTGATGTCTGTATGTTTTATGCTTGTAGTGATGTCTCTGGTACTTTGTCTCACAGGGTCCCCCTTAGGATCTCTTGTAGGGCTGGTTTAGTGGTGACAAATTCCTTCAGTTTTTGTTTGTTTGGGAAGACCTTTATCTCTCCTTCTATTCTAAATGACAGGCTTGCTGGATAAAGGATTCTCGGCTGCATATTTTTTCTGTCTAGCACACTGAAAATCTCGTGCCAACTCTTTCTGGCCTGCCAAGTTTCAAAAGAGAGATCAGTCACGAGTCTTATAGGTCTCCCTTTATATGTGAGGGCACGTTTACCCCTTGCTGCTTTCAGAATTTTCTCTTTATCCTTGTATTTTGCCAGTTTCACTATGATATGTCGTGCAGAAGATCGATTCAAGTTACGTCTGAAGGGAGTTCTCTGTGCCTCTTGGATTTCAATGCCTTTTTCCTTCCCCACTTCAGGGAAGTTCTCAGCTATGATTTCTTCAAGTACCCCTTCAGCACCTTTCCCTCTCTCTTCCTCCTCTGGGATACCAATTATGCGTATATTATTTCTTTTTAGTGTATCACTTAGTTCTCTAATTTTCCCCTCATACTCCTGGATTTTTTTATCTCTCTTTTTCTCAGCTTCCTCTTTTTCCATAACTTTATCTTCTAGTTCACCTATTCTCTCCTCTGCCTCTTCAATCCGAGCCGTGGTGGTTTCCATTTTGTTATGCATTTCGTTTAAAGCGTTTTTCAGCTCCTCGTGACTGTTCCTTAGTCCCTTGATCTCTGTAGCAAGAGATTCTCTGCTGTCAGCTATACTGTTTTCAAGCCCAGCGACTAATTTTATGACTATTATTCTAAATTCACTTTCTGTTATATTATTTAAATCCTTTTTGATCAGCTCATTAGCTGTTGTTATTTCCTGGAGATTCTTCTGAGGGGAATTCTTCCGCTTGGTCATTTTGGATAGTCCCTGGCGTGGTGAGGACCTGCAGGGCACTTCCCCTGTGCTGTGGCGTATAACTGGAGTTGGTGGGCGGAGCCGCAGTCAGACCTGATGTCTGCCCCCAGCCCACCGCTGGGGCCACAGTCAGACTGGTGTGTGCCTTCTCTTCCCCTCTCCTAGGGGTGGGATTCACTGTGGGGTGGGGTGGCCTGTCTGGGCTACTTGTACACTGCCAGGCTTGTGACACTGGGGATCTGGCGTCTTAGCTGGGGTGGGTAGGCAAGGTGCACAGGGGTAGGAGGGGCAGGCTTAGCTTGCTTCTCCTTAGGTGATCCACTTCAGGAGGGGCCCTGTGGCAGCAGGAGGGAGTCAGATCCGCTGCCGGAGGTTTGGCTCCGCAGAAGCGCAGAGTTGGGTGTTTGCGCGGAGCGAGCAAGTTCCCTGGCAGGAACTGGTTCTCTTTGGGATTTTGGCTGGGGGATGGGCGGGGGAGATGGCGCTGGCGAGCGCCTTTGTTCCCCACCAAACTGAGCTCTGTCGTCCGGGGGCTCAGCAGCTCTCCTTCCCCTTGTCCTCCAGCCTTCCCGCTTTCTGAGCAGAGCTGTTAACTTATGACCTCCCAGCCGCTAAGTCACGCTTGCTGTCGGAACACAGTCCGTCAGGCCCCTCCGCTTTTTGCAAGCCAGACTCGGTGGCTCTGCTTGGCCGGCGAGCCGCCCCTCCGCCCCGGCTCCCTCCCGCCAGTCCGTGGAGCGTGCACCGCCTCGCCGCCCTTCCTACCCTCTTCCGTGGGCCTCTCGTCTGCGCTTGGCTCCGGCGACTCCATTCTGCTAATCCTCTGGCGGTTTTCTGGGTTATTTAGGCAGGTGTAGGTGGAATCTAAGTGATCAGCAGGACGCGCGGTGAGCCCAGCGTCCTCCTACGCCGCCCTCTTAGTTTTTATTTATACAAACTAATGTACATGGTTCATGGTCAAAATTGTACGATGAGGTACATTCACAGTAGTCTTTCCTCCTTGTCCTCTCCACCCCACTCACTCTGAAGTATTCTCAATTTAACATTATTTTATTAATAAAAATAATAATATTATTATTATTTGACACTGGCTGAAAGAGAACTTTCTATTACTTTTATAATGCAGAAAATTCAACAGCGTCAACTTAGGCCAGTTTGATGGCCAGTTCCTTCCCCTTTGCCTTTTCCAGCTTGAGCCATCGACTTTGGTCCCAGGATGTTGCCTTCCCAGTGATGGTGGATCTCATCATATCTGTCATTATAATTGGTCCTGATGTCTTCCACCAGCTTAGCCAGAGGTCCTTTGTCTTCTGAATTAACCTGTGACGTTGACAGTGGTGCAGGTTGTCTTGTGGACCAGACATCCCAGCCTGCCTTCCCCGTGATAATGCAGAACCATCTTATGACACAGGATAGGCAGGAAGACAACCAATTCAATGGCATCCACATAATGTGTAATCCCTACTGGCTGAGCCTTCTTATTATCCACCAAGGTGGTGACAGTATTAACCCCAGCTCCAAGGACAGGCAGCCTCTTAGTGGGCACATCCCCTTTGTTGGCAGCTTTCTTCTCTGCCCGGTCCAATAATCTCTGCTTCTTCTCTTGCCTTGTCTCTGGTCTGTATTCGTGGACCAGCTTAAGCAGTTGAGTAGCTGTCCAAAGCCTGGGTAAACTGGTTAATCATGGGAGGCACTTTTTGATGTTTATAGAGAATAGCCCTTTGCTGCTGCAGCCGGATATAGCTAGGCCATTTGGCAAATTGACTGAGGTCCCTTTTGGTCTGGATGTCCTGTCTGATGCCAAAATTCTTGGGACTTTTCTGAAATAGGGATTAACCACCTTCTTGGCCTTCTTCTTCACAACAGCAGGGGCTGGGCCACCTTCTTCTCCTTAGCCATCTTTCCTTTCAGCATCTTGGATGCCTCGAGGAGGGACTGATTATTGTTTTTTATTATAAGCATCTCTCTCTCTTATTACACACACACACACACACACACACTTTCTCTCACACACATATTGTTTTTCTTACACATATTGTTTTTCCTGCTGTTTTGAATCTTTCTTTTTTTTTTTTTTTAAACGTTTATTTATTTTTGAGAGAGACAGGGATAGAACGTGAGAGGGTTGGGACAGAGGGAGAGGGAGGCACAGAATCTGAAGCAGGATCCAGGCTCTGAGCTGTCAGCACAGAGCCTGACGCGGGGCTCAAACTCATGAACCATGAGATCATGACCTGAGCAGAAGTCAGACGCTCAACTGACTGAGCCACCCAGGTGCCCCTGAATCTTGCTTTCTTACTTATATGCTGGAGATCATACCATCATTACTTGTCAATATATAGAGCTCTTCTTCATTCCTTTTTACAGCTACATATTACCTCATTGTGTGGATATGCCACAGTTTATTTAACCAAGAGTTGAGACTCTTGTTGATGAGTTAATTAAATAATTAAAATTAAATAAATAAATGAATAATTAAAATATATGGTTTACTACAAAGTAAGCGTGCTCCCTTCTCCCCTGCCCTTACCAGCTAGAGATACCTCTTTTTATTCTAGAATCTATGGTGAAACAACTGTCATGGTTATTGCCTCCGTGATAGCTTTAAAAATGCCCCCCTTTCCAAGGGAA
>NW_024420242.1:0-1755 GCF_014898765.1 Herpailurus yagouaroundi | reverse complement strand
GAAACAGATAACACCACACCCCTAAACCTCTGGGATTCAGCAAAGGTAGTCATAAGAGGAAGTTTATAGCAATCCAGGCCTTCCAAAAGAGGTAAGAAGATCTCAGATACACAGCCCAACTTTATACCTTAAAGAGCTGGAAAGAGAACAAGAAATAAAACCAAAACCAGCAGAAGGCAAGAAATGATAAAGATTACAGCAAAAATCAATGCTATCGAAACTAAAGACAAAGACAAAAACACACACAGAAAAAAAAAAATAACCCCCCTCCACCCACACACAAAAGAGTAGAACAGATCAATGAAACCAGAAGCTTGTTCTTTGAAATAATTAATAACATTGATAAACCACTAGCCAGTTGGATCAAAAAGAAAAAGGAAAGGACCCAAATAAATAAAATCACGAATGAAAGAGGAGAGGTCACAACCAACACAGCAGAAATACAAATAATAAGAGAATATTATCAGCAAATATATGCCAATAAAATGGACAATCTGGAAGAAAGAGACAAATTCCTAGAAATATATAAACTAACAAAACTGAAACAGGAAGAAATAGAAAATTTGAACAGATCCATAACCAGTAAAGACATTGAATTAGTAATCAAAAATTTCCCAAGAAAAAGAGCCTAGGGCCAGATGGCTTTCCAGGGGAATTCTACCAAACATTTAAGGAAGAGTTCACACCTATGCTCTTGAAGCTGTCCCAAAAAAAGAAATGGAAGGAAAACTTCCAAACATTTTCTCTGAACCCAGCATTACCTTGATTCCAAAACCAGAAAAAGACCCACTAAAAAGGAGATGTATACACAAATTTTCATGATGAACACGGACACAAAAATCTTCCACAAGATATGAACCAACCAGATCCAACAATACATTTAAACGTTACTCACCACGACCAAGTGGGATTAATACCTGGAATGCAAATCGGGTTCAATATCCACAAAACAATCAATGTGACTTATCACATCGATAAAAGAAAGGACAAGAACCACATGATCCTCTCAATAGATGCAGAGAAAGCATTTGACAAAATACAGCATCCTTTCTTGATAAAATCCCTCAAGAATGTAGGGATAGAAGGATCATACCTCGAGATCGTAAAAGGCATATATGAAAGACTCGACGCTAACATCATCCTCAAAGGGGCAAAACTGAAAGCTTTCCTCCTAAGGTCAGGCACAAGACAAGGATGTCCACTCTCGCCACTTGTATTCAACATAATATTGGAAGTCTTAGCCTCAGCAATCAAACAACACAAAGAAATAAAAGGCATCCAAATCGTCCAGGAGGAGCTCAACCTTTCACTCTTCATAGATGGCATGAAACTCTATGTGGAAAACCCACCATAGTCCAACAAAAAACTGCTAGAAATAATACAGGAATTCAGGAAAGTGGCAGGATACAAAATCAACGCACAGAAATCAGTTGCATTCCTATGCACCAACAATGAAGCAAGAGAAAGAGGGATCAGGGAATCGATCCCATTTAAAACTGCACCAAAACCCATAAAATACCTAGGAATAAATCTAACCAAATAGGTGAAAAATCTATACACTGAAAACTATAGAAAGCTTATGAAAGAAATTGCAGATGGCAAACACACAGAAAAGACAAATGCTGCATGCTCCTGGATAGGAAGAACAAATAATGTTAAAATGTCCATAGTACCCAGAACAATCTACATAGTCAACACAATACCTATCAAAATAACACCATCATTCTTCACAGAGCTACAACAAAGAATCCTACA
>NW_024420241.1:1037735-1087819 GCF_014898765.1 Herpailurus yagouaroundi | reverse complement strand
AGCTTGCTTCTCCTTAGGTGATCCACTTCAGGAGGGGCCCTGTGGCTGCAGGAGGGAGTCAGATCCGCTGCCAGAGGTTTGGCTCCGCAGAAGCGCAGAGTCGGGTGTTTGCGCAGAGCGAGCAAGTTCCCTGGCAGGAACTGGTTCTCTTTGGGATTTTGGCTGGGGGATGGGCGGGGGAGATGGCGTTGGCGAGTGCCTTTGTTCCCCACGAAACTGAGGTCTGTCGTCCGGGGGCTCAGCAGCTCTCCTTCCCTTTGTCCTCCAGCTTTCCCGCTTTCTGAGCAGAGCTGTTAACTTATGACCTCCCAGTCGCTAAGTCACGCTTGCTGTCAGAACACAGTCCATCAGGCCCCTCAGCTTTTTGCAAGCCAGACTCGGGGGCTCTGCTTGGCCGGCGAGCCGCCCCTCCGCCCCGGCTCCCTCCCGCCAGTCCGTGGAGTGCGCACCGCCTCGCCGCCCTTCCTACCCTCTTCCGTGGGCCTCTCGTCTGCGCTTGGCTCCGGCGACTCCGTTCTGCTAATCCTCTGGTGGTTTTCTGGGTTATTTAGGCAGGTGTAGGTGGAATCTAAGTGATCAGCAGGATGCGCATTGAGCCCAGCGTCCTCCTATGCCGCCATCTTCCCTCTCTCCCTATGATTTCCTTTTTTAAAACTTACAAAAGCAGAATCTATATGTCATGCATTACAGTGTGGATAGAATACCAAGTCATTTACATAAAAATTAATTGGTCCTGAAATAAATTTCTTTAATTATAAAATAAATGCAGATAAACTAGAATTGGTATGCTGAGATATATTTTATTTTTGATCAAGTAATTAAAATGTTTTATAGAGGCGCCTGGGTGGCTCAGTTGGATAGGTGTCCGACTCGGCTCAGGTCATGATCTCATGGTTCGTGAGTTTGAGCCCCGCATTGGGCTCTGTACTGACAGCTCAGAGCCTGTAGCCTGCATTGGATTCTGTGTCTCCCTGTCTCTCTTCCCTTCCCCTCTAATGCTCTGTGTCTCTCTGTCTCTCTTGTTTTAAATTTAATTTTATTCTTTTAATTTACATCCAAATTACTTAGCATACAGTCAAACAATGATTTCAGGAGATTTTTAATACCCCTTACCCATTAGCCTAGACCCCTCCCACAACCCCTCCAGTAACCCCCTGTTTGTTCTCCGTATTTAGGAGTCTCATGTTTTTCCCCCTCCTTGTTTTTATATTAATTTTGCTTCCCTTGCCTTCTGTTCATCTGCTCTGTGTCTTAAAGTCCTCATGAGTGAAGTCATATGATATTTGTCTTTCTCTGACTCACTAATTTCCCTTAGCATAATACCCTATAGTTCCATCCATGTAGTTGAAAATGGCAAGATTTCATTCATTTTGATTGCTGAATAATACTCCATTATACACACACACACACACACACACACACACACACCACATCTTCTTTATCCATTTATCCATGGATGAACATTTGGGCTCGTTCCATACTTTGGCTATTATTGATAGTGCTGCTATAAACCTGGGGATGCGTCTGTCCCTTTGAAACAGCATACTGATATCCCTTGGATAAATACCTAGTAGTGCAATTGCTGGGTTGTAGGGAAGTTTTATTTTTAATTTTTTGAGGAACCTCCATACTGTTTTCCAGAATTGATGCACCAGTTTGCATTCCCACCATCATTGTAAAAGAGATCCTCTCT
This sequence comes from Herpailurus yagouaroundi, assembly GCF_014898765.1. Lineage (NCBI taxonomy): Eukaryota > Metazoa > Chordata > Mammalia > Carnivora > Felidae > Herpailurus > Herpailurus yagouaroundi. Next base: position 1,086,126 of record NW_024420241.1, on the reverse strand, counting down.
CTCTACATCCTTGCCATCATCTGTTGTTGCCTGAGTTACTAATGTTAGCCATTCTGACGTGTGTGAGTTGGTTTTGACTTGTATTTCCCTGATGATGAGTGATGTAGAGCATTTTTTCATGTGTTGGTTTACCATCTGGATGTCTTCTTTGGAGAAGTGTATATTCATGTCTTTTGCCCATTTGTTCACTGGATTATTTGTTTTTTGGGTGTTGACTTTCATAAGTTCTTTATAGATTTTGGATGCTAACACTTTGTATGATGTGTCATTTGCAAATTTCTTCTTCCATTCCGTCAGTTGCCTTTTACTTTTGCTGATTGTTTCCTTCACTGTGCAGAAGCTTTTTATTTTGATGAGGTCCCAATAGTTCATTTTTGCTTTTAATTCCCTTGCCTTTGGAGATGCATCAAATAATAAATTGCTGTGGCTGAGGTCAGAGAGGTTTTTTCTTGCTTTCTCCTCTAGGGTTCTGATGGTTTCCTGTCTCACATTCAGGTCCTTCATCCATTTTGAGTTTATTTTTGTGTATGGTGTAAGAAAGTTGTTCAGGTTCATTTTTCTGCATGTCACTGTTCAGTTTTCCCAGCACCACTTGCTGAGGAGACTGTCTTTGTTCCATTGGAACAATGGTTTGCTTTCTCAAAGATTAGTTGACCATATGTTTGTGGGTTAATTTCTGGGTTCTCTAATGTGTTCCATTTATATGAATGTCTGTTTTTGTGCCAGTACCATACTGTCTTAATGATTACAGCTTTGTAATACAGCTTGCTGTCCGTGATTGTGATGGCTCCTGCTTTGGTTTTCTTTTTCAAGATTGCTTTGGATATCTGGGGTATTTTCTGGTTCCATACAAATTTCAGGAATGTTTGTTCTAGCTCTGGGAAGAATGCTGGTGTAGATTACTTTGGGTAGTATTGACATTTTAACAATATTTTTTCTTCCTATCTAGTAGCATGGACTATTTTTCCATTTCTTCTTCAATTTCTTTTATAAGCTTTCTATAGTTTTCAGTGTATAAGTTTTTCACCCCTTTGGTTAGATTTATTCCTAGATGGTATTTGGTTCAATGTAAGTGGGATAGATTCCTTGATTTCTCTGTTTCTTCATTGTTGATGTATAGGAATGCAACTGATTTCTGTGCATTGATTTTATATCTTGCAACATTGCTGAATTCATGAATCAGTTCTAGAAGTTTTTGGTGGAATCTTTTGGGTTTTCCATATAGAGTATCATGTCATCTGCGAAGAGGGAATGTTTGACCTCCTCCTGGACGACATGGATGCCTTTTATTTCTTTGTTTTGTCTGATTGCTGAAGCTCAGTGCTCCAATGCTATGTTGAATAACATTGGTGAGAGTGGACATCCGTGTCTTGTTCCTATTGTTAGGGGAAAAGCTCTCAGTTTTTCCCCATTGAGGATGATATTAGCATTGGGTCATTCATATTCCTTCTATCCCTACTGTCTTGAGGGTTTTTATCAAGAAACGATGCCGTATTTTGTCAAATTCTTTCTCTGCATCTATGGAGATCATATGGTTCTTGTCCTTTTATTGATGTGATGAATCACATTGATTGTTTTGCGGATATTTAACCAACCCTGAATCCCAGGTATAAATCCCACTTGGTCGCGGTGAATAATTTTTTTTAATGTATTGTTGGATATGGTTGGCTAACATCTTGTTGAGGATTTTTGCATCCATGTTCATCAGGGAAATTAGTCTATAGTTCTCCTTTTTAGTGGGGTCTCTGTCTGGTTTTGGAATCAAGGTAATGCTACCTTCATAGAAAGAGTTTGGAAGTTTTCCTTCCATTTCTATTTTTTTGGAACAGCTTCAAGAGAATAGGTGTTAACACTTCCTTAAATATTTTCTAGAATTCCCCTGGAAAGCCATCTGGCCCTGGACTCTTGTTTTTGGGAGATTTTTGATTACTAATTCAATTTATTTACTGGTTATTGTTCTTTCCTAATTTTCTATTTCTTCCTGTTTCAGTTTTGGTAGTGTATATGTTTCTAGGAATTTGTCCATTTCTTCTAGTTTGCCCATTTTATTGGCATGTAATTGCTCATAATATTCTCTTATTATTGTTTTTATTTCTGATGTGTTTGTTGTGATCTCTCCTCTTTCATTCTAGATTTTATTTACTTGGGTCCTTTCCTTTTTCTTTTTGATCAAACTAGCTATTGGGTTATCAATTTTGTTAATTCTTTCAGAAAACCATCTTCTGGCTTCATTGATCTGTTCCACTGTTCGTTTGTTTGTTTGTTTTGATTTCTATAGCATTAATTTCTGTTCTAATCTTTATTTCCTGTGTTCTTCTGGTTTGGGGTTTTATTTGCTGTTCTTTTTCCAGCTCTTTAAGGTGTAAGGTTAGGTTGTGTGTCTGAGACATTTCTTCCTTCTTTAGGAAGGCCTGGATTACTATATACTTTCCTCCTATGACAACTTGCTGTGTCTCAGATGTGTGTGTGTGTGTGTGTGTGTGGTGTTATCATTTTCTTTGGCTTCCATGTACTTTTAATGTCCTCTTTAACTTCTTGGTTAGTCCATTCATTCTTTAAAATTTTTTTTTCAACATTTATTTATTTTTGGGACAGAGAGAGACAGAGCATGAACGGGGGAGGGGCAGAGAGAGAGGGAGACACAGAATCCGAAACAGGCTCCAGGCTCTGAGCTGTCAGCCCAGAGCCCGACGCGGGGCTCGAACTTATGGACCGCGAGATCGTGACCCGGCTGAAGTCGGACGCTCAGCCGACTGCGCCACCCAGGCGCCCCAGTCCATTCATTCTTTAGTAGGATGTTCTTTAGTCTCCATATATTTGTTATCTTTCCAAATTCTTTCTTCTGTTTGATTTCAAGTTTCATAGCGTTGTGGTCTGAAAGTATGCATGGTATGATCTCGGTCTTCTTGTACTTGTTGAGGGCTGATTTGTGTCCCACTATGTGGTCTATTGTGGAGAATGTTCCATGTGCTCTGGAGAAGAATGTATATTCTGCTGCTTTAGGATGAAATGTTCTGAATAGATCTGTTAAGTCCATCTAGTCCAGTGTGTCATTCAAAACCATTGTTTCCTTCTTGATTTTTTGATTAGATGATCTGTCCATTGTTGTAAGTGGGGTGTTGAAGTCCCCTACTATTATGGTATTACTGTTGATGAGTTTCTTTATGTTTGTGATTAATTGACTTATATATTTGGGTGCTTTCACATTTGGCACATAAATTCTTACAATTGTTAGATCTTCTTTGTGAATAGACCCCTTAATTATGATATAATGCCCTTCTTCATCTCTTGTTACAGTCTTTATTTTAAAGTCTAGATTGCCTAATATAAGTATGGCTACTCCAGCTTTCTTTTGTTGACTATTAGCATGATAAATGGTTTTCAATTCCCTTACTTTCAATCTGAAGGTGTCTTTAGGTCTAAAGTGTGTCTCTTGTAAATAGCATATAGACGGATCTTGTTTTCTTATCCATTCCTTTACCCTATGTCTTTTGATTGGAACATTTTGTCCATTGACGTTTAGAGTGAGTACTGAAAGATATAAATTTATTGCCATTATGTTACTTGTAGAACTGGAGTTTCTGGTGGTGTTCCCTGGTCCTTTCTAGTCTTTGTTGCTTTTGGTATTCACTCACTCATTCATTCATTCATTCATTCATTCATCTTCTCTCCCCTCAGAGTGTCCCCCCTTAAAATTTCTTGCAGGGCTGGTTTAGTGGTCACAAACTCCTTTAATTTTTGTTTGTCTGGGAAACTTTTTATCTCTCCTTCTCTTTTGAATGACAGCCTTGCTGGATAAAGAAATCTTGGCTTCATATGTTTCTGATTCAGCTCATTGAATATATCCTACCACTTCTTTCTGGCCTGCCATGTTTCTAAGGATAGATCTGCTGCAAACCTGATCTGCCTTCCCTTATACATTAAGAACATTTTTCCTTTGCTGCTTTCATGATTCTTTCCTTGCCTGAGTATTTTGTGAATTTGACTATGATATGTCTTGTTGATACTCGGTTTTTGTTGAATCTACTGGGAGTTCTCTGTTATTCCTTGATTTTGATGTCTGTGTCTTTCCCCAGGTTAGGAAAGTTTTTCACTATGATTTGTTCACATAACCTTTTACCCCTATTTCTCTCTCTTCATCTTCTGGGACCCCTATGCATCTGATATTTTTCCTTTTTAACAAGTCACTGATTTCTCTAATTCTTAAACCGTGCTCTTTTGCCATAGCTTCCCTTTTTTTTCTGCTTAATTATTCTCCATAAGTTTGTCCTCTATATCGCTGATTCTCTGCTCTGCCTCATCCATCTTTGCCGCTGTGGCATCCATTAGAGATGGCTGCTCAGTTATAACATTTTTTTAAAATTTCATCCGACTAACTTTTACTCCTTTTATCTCCGCAGAAAGGGAATCTAATCTATTTTCGACTCCAGCTAGTATTCTAATTACAGTGATTCTAAATTCTGGTTCAGACATCTTGTATCTGTGTTGGTTAAGTCCCTAGATGTCCTTTCTTTTGGGTTGAATTCCTTTGTTTTTTCATTTTGAAGGAAGAAAATGAATTAATGAGGTAAACAAATAAAATTAAAAAAATTAAAATTAAAAAAATTAAAATTAAAAAATTAAAAACAGCACACACGCACACACACACACACACACAAATCAAATAAATGATGCTATATCCTAGATGTGTTTTGGTCTAGGTGTAGAAACAGGCTTGATAGATTAGAGAAAAAAGGGGAAAGAAAGAAAAAAGAAATCATTTGAAAATTTGAAAAAATGAATACACTGAAGTAAAATAAAATGAAATCATGGAAGTAAAATACAATTTTTAAAAATTAACACAAAAGTAAAAAGTATAGTTGAAAAAATTAAAAAAACGTGTTTAATAAAAATTGAAAACAATTTTTTCTCTTTCTGTATTCAAGAAAAATAAAAGAAATGAAAAAGAGAAAAAAGAGAGAATTTAATAGATGGTCTGGCGAAAAGACTGAAATACGATTGAAATTACTTCGTTTTCATCTAGATGTCAAAGTATGAAGCACTTTATAATCCATTAACTAAATAGGCAAAGAGAGGTGTGTTCCTAAAAAGCGTGGTTAGCTCAGTTGGGCGGGGCTTAGTGTAATGGCTCCTTTCTGCACTAGATGGTGCTGCTTAGTTTACTGGGTTGGATTGTTGTGGCGCTTGTAGGTGCATGTGCGTATGTGCATGCGTGGGAGTGGTGTAAATGGTGTCACCAAGCTACCCAGTCTCTAGTATCAGAACTCTGTTCTCCCTGATCAACCATTGAGCACCCATCCTTTGTCTTCAGCTTTCGTACACTCCCCGCTTTTACACTGTCCATGGTCAAGCCCCAGGCAGAGCCACCCTCCTGAGTTTTATCTCAGATGTGGCTGTTTTTCCAAACCCCTCAATTCTGAGAGACTTCAGCTTTGACCCATTCTGCCCCTCTGCAAGAGGGTCTCACCGAGCAATGCTCGGGTGCCAGCCACACCTAGGAATGTTTGTGGGACCGTGCTGCTGCTGATGCCCAGGGACTGTAGCGGGGAGCCAGCCCACCCAAGAAAAAGTTAGTGTGATCATGTAGTAGCTGTGTTTCAGTGATTATGAAAAATCACAGCACACATCCAGCACCAGGCTTCACCCTTAATGACCTTGTTCCAGCACCAGCAAATGTGGTTGTTCTCTTGGGTCTACTGGGGCCTTTGCCTTTGGGGGATCCACACAACCTCTACCAGGTGTCCTCCCAGCAAGGGAACTGCCTCTCCCCATGTGGCCTGAACACCCCCAGACTTCACTCTGATCCTGGGGATTCACTCTTCTCACCAGAGCACCACGAGGTATCGAGCTGTGGCTTTCAGACTCTGTGTTCCCCCTTTTTATAGAGTCTTAATGGAATGTAAACCCTCTCCTTTCTCCTTTCTCCCTTTTTAGTTCAGTGTCTGCACTGTCAAGGGGGCCCTCTTAAGGACTAGACGTCAGAGCCTTGTTATCAAGAACCCTTCCCTCTTTCCTTAGGAGCCAATGACTTCTGGCTTGGTCTATCCCTCCCACTTTTCCCATCAGTTGATGGAGGCAATTGTATTTTAGCTGTAGCTATTGAGTTCTGATAGCTCTTGCTCAGGAATCTGAAACAAGGACTTGGTTCCCTAATTCTGACAAGGACTCTTCCAAGGCTGACCCCTCCTGGTTCGTAATGACCATGTGCAAACTGTGTGCTTTTCAGAATGAAGATAACTTGGTCATCCAGGTCAGTGAGGCAAGCTGGCTTCCTTCACCCTCCATAGCACAGCAGGCCAAGCACCAAGCACCCAAGAACTCAAGGCCTTCTTTCTTTGGTAGAGCAGAGCTTTATAGCTCTAAGCACAGGAGCAGAGTAGGGTTTTTGGTCTAACCAGCATTGCCAGCTGAGTGACTGATGACTCCATTGATCGTAAGGGAGAAAAAATACATTGTCAGAAACAGCAAGGGGAAGGAATTGGGAATCAGGTGGACCAAAGCTCAAAATTTCTAGTGGGAATGGGGATACACTTGGAAAGAAGATGACTTGCTTCATTTGCCCTCGACCCAGAAGGAGGCCACCTCCCTGCCCAAATTTCTGGCCCAGGCTCCTCACCAAGCATCTTCTGCTGGGCCCCTTCAAATACCCTGGGCCTCGGTGTGGCCACATACTTCTGAAACCCAGTGAATTAATGAAGAAGGAACCATAGGGGAAACTCTCTCCCCAAGTCACAATGGCTGGACCAGACTCCCAGGTGGAAGGCAGAGGATAGACTATTGGGACACTGATTCTGAATGAATTACAGGAAGATCCTTGTTTCTACAAGAGAGGAAAGATGTGTCAAGGTGGATGAGGAGGGCCAGAGATCTTCAGAGCTTGGAAGGGGAATCCTATAGAGAAGGGATTGCCCAGCACCTGCTGCTGGGATCCTGACTATAAGAAGAAACACCACAGGGCTTAGGCAGAAGCACCCTCTAGGGTCTCTTTCTGGAAGCCCTGTCAGAACTAGGCCTGTCTTCATCCTTCAGAAGGACCTAGAGAGCCCTGGGACTTGATCTGCTTTTTTTTTTTTTTTTTTTTTTTGCTTTACCATCATTGAATCATTGAATGGAGTGGGAAGAGACAGTACTGAGGCTGGGAGGTGACCCCAGCTGTGTCTCCAAAGTGTGGAGAGAGACATTGTTGCCCTCTTCCTGTAAAGGGCTCTTTGCTGACGAGACTCTGGAGCATACTGCTCCTGTGTGAACTGTATGCTTTTCAGAAGGAAGGAACCTCAATAAGGCAGAGAAAAGAGGCAAGCTGGCTCCACTTTCCCCACCCCTTGCTACAAACAGTCAACCTCCAAGCTCAGGAGTATGAGGGGTATTCTTTGGGATATACGATGCTCATGTTTGTGACTAAGCATGGGACTGAGTGGGAACCTAACACCCATCCCTGCATGCCTGCTGAGTGAGCCTCCGAGGATTCTAAGGGTTAATGAAGAAGCAGTCAGAAACACAGACAGGGAGAGGGAATCACATCAGCCAAGACAAAAGTGCTTTCAATATTTCCATCAAATTGGAATGCAATCAATGTGGAATGAAGATGTTTACCTCCATTTCCCCTAGGCCCAGCAAGGGATCCAGCTCCCCACTATTACTTCTGGCCTAGAATCCCCACACACTGCTCTCGGCTGGACCCCTTAAGATGCCCTAGTGCTCGGGATGTCCACGTAGTCTGAAACCAAAGGGCTCCACCTGCACCAAATTCACAAGGGCTGGACCTTTTCAACTTCTGCAGTTGGATATAGTACTCTGAAAGACTGAGTTTTTATGAACCAAGATGAACTTTGGATGATAAAGCAATGTCATGAAAGTGAATACACCAAAGGCCAAAGTTCTTCATGTTTAGAATAAACTGACAAGCACATTGTATTCACAAGCCGGCTTAGTCAGGAATCAAATGAATCTTTTTGGGTCTTTGGCAACAAGAATGTTCCACAGGGTGCCCGTTGGGTCCTTGTAATCAAGAAGCCTTCATTCTCCATGAAGAAATAGAGGGGAACTTTGAATTTTGGTGTATCTCTGCCTATCATATTGGTAGAAAGAGGCAGCAGTCGCTCTGAGATATGAGTATGTTCTTCCATTTGATGATCAAGATGTGGGAATGAGGCTTTGGTGCACTATTTATTCGAAATATTTTTTTTTAAATCATTGTTCAGGTCGTGAAGCATCCTGCACATTCACAGACTGTTCTTTCAAATGAGGGTAGCTCCATACATTAGGGGCGGGGAACCATGTGGCTACACTTTTCCACGTTGTAGCCTGCCAGCATGAGGGGCTCAGGTACAGGAGACTACCTGTCCTCTGGGATATCCAACTCTGTGAGCCCTGCACTGGCTCAGGAAAGGCTTGGAAACCCACCTCAAAACCACAATTCTCAGTTGGTGTAGGGGACAGACACAGGGTCTCCATGTGTGAACTGAGATCAAGGTAAGAAAGCAGCAGTTGGAGAGGACTGACTACAAAGTAAGTGAAAGATGTGCCTTCAAATGGGCATGGGAAATACTGAGGAAAGAGACCCCGAACTTCCCTTCCCATGTCCCACACACGAGGCGGGATCCACTGCCAAACTCTGCCTTAGTCTACCCAAAAGCATTTTCCCTGGGCACCCTCACAAACTCTGGGCCATATCATTCTGAAACCAAATTGAGAAGAGCCCGATGCAATACCTCTATCACCATCACAAACTCACTACCATACCCCCAAGCTGAAAAGAAGCATTTACTCTGAAACACTGTCTAGGAATACTTTCCATGCAAAGTCTCTATAATAAAAAGGGCTAAGGGGTAGAAATGGAGACACACACTACCAGAGGTCTTCAACACACATGAGATTTGGAGAAAGTTGAGAATGAAGTACCTAGCGCAGTCTCCTACCAACCAGGTTGTATACAGAATAATAAAGGCCTGTGGGCTTAGGCCAAGGGAGCCCTATGAAGGATTACACCTGAGAACCCTGTCATAAAGCCTGCCTTCTTTCTTTAGGAGCCAGTGATTTCTGGCTTTGTCTATCCCTTCCACTTTTCCCATCAGTTGAGGGATGCAGCAGTGTTTGACCTCGAGATATTGGGTTCTGATGGCTCTTGATCAGGAAACTGCAACAAAGTCTTGATTCCCTAATTCCTGGCAATGACTCTTCCAATGCTGATCCCCTCCTGGTTCATACCACCCATGTGCAAACTGCATCTCAGAATTAAGACAACTCATTAATCCAGGTCAGTGAGGCAAGCTAGCTCCTTTTCACCCTCCATAGCACAGAAAGCCAAGCACCAAGCACCCTTTATTTTGGTAGAGCAAAGCCTAATAGCTCTCACTGAGACAGGAACAGAGTGGGCATTTGCTAGTTGAGTGATTGATGGTTCCATTGTTCCTAAGGGTGGATGAAGAGGTAGTCAGAGACACAGAAAGGGAGAGGGAATGGCTGCAGCCAGTACTAAAGTGTGTTCAATTTTCCATCCAGGAAAATCCACAGGGAATGTTATCAATGTGGAACGGATATATTTATCTTAATAGGCCCAGAAAGGGTGTCAGCTCCTTTCTTATATGTCTGCCCCAACCTCCACAGAAGCAGCTCTCAACTGGAACCCTTCCAGTGCCCCAGGGCTCTGGATGTCCATGTTGTCCTGAAACCAAAATGGTATGGCCCCTTTGGCTTCACCTGTCCTGCAGTCACAATGGCTGGTCCACATTGGACATGTGCAAGCTGTAGGTGGTACCCTGAAGGACTGAGCTTCTATGGGCTGCAATTCACATGATGATAGATAATAAAGCAATGTTGTAAATCTTAGTACACTGAGGGCAAGAATAACTCATGAAGGATGAGAATTGGATCGTGTTTAGAAGAACCTAACACAATGTATTCACAAGCTTCCTTGCTCAGGAATCACAAGAACATTTTCTGGACTTTGGCTCCAGGAGTGCTGCAAAGGATGTCCTTTGGAGCCCTGTGAGCAAGAAACCCACATTCTACCTTAAGAAACAGAGGGGAACTTTGGCTTCTGATTTGCTTCTGGCCTTCATATTAGCATGTAGGGGCAGCAGTGTTCTGAGATATGAAGAATATTCTTCCATCTGATGATCAAGAGGTGAGAACAAGACCGGGGTGCACTGTTTATTCAAAAGGCTTTTGGTGTGCTGATGAGGTCATGGGGCATGCTGCAAATGGAGAGATTGTTCTTCCATAAGAGGGTTTCGCTAATCATTTAGGGGTAGGCACTCCATGTGGCTACCCATTCCCATGATATCTAGACTGATAAGCACCGAGGGCTCAAGGACAAGAGGGCTAGCTGTCTTCTGGTACATCAGACACTGAACAGGGGCAGAATGGGAGTATGTGGCCAACTGAGGTTGTCACCTGAGTCAGTGACAATTACATGGTTCCTTTATGTGAATAAAACTGATTTTAGAGGGGCGCCTGGGTGGCTCAGTCGGTTGACTGTCTGACTTCGGCTCAGGTCATGATCTCACGGTTCGTGGGTTTGAGCCCCACGTCAGGCCCTGTGCTGCCAGCTCAGAGCCTGGAGCCTGCTTCTGATTCTGTGTCTCCCTTTATCTCTGCCCCTCTCCTTCTCATACTCTGTCTCACTCTCTCTCAAAAATACATAAACATGAAAAAAAATTAAAAATAAAAACACTGTATTTAGAAACCCAGCAATGGGTCAGCAATTGCTAGGAGGAGGACCAAACTCGACATTCCAAATGGGTAAAGGATCAATCTGGAAAGGAGATGTAACCCTTCATTTCCTTTCAACCCATAAAGTAGGTCAGCTGTCTCTAGCAACCTTTGGTCCAATATAGAAACATTCTCTACTAGACCTCTTCCAATGACAAGCCTCTGGATGCCCATATACTTCTTCAGGAAGGAAATATATATCTTCACTTCCTCTTACCCATGCAGGATCCTGGTTCACTCCCCAGACCTTTGAACTAGCCTACATACAAACATTCTCCTTTGGGCGCCTTCAAATGCCCTAGGCCTCTGTATGTCCACATAGTTCTGAAACCAAATTGAGAAAGGCCCCATGCCAAACCCATATCACAGTCATAAGGATACCATCAGACTCCCAAGCTGGAAGCAGAGAATATTACTCTGAGATGATGACTCTGTTTGGATTCCATGCAGAATGTTGTTTCCCCAAAAAGACAACAGTGTGTAAAGGGAAACCACGGATGACCATATTTCTTCCCTAGAGAGGTTCATGGGAGAATGTCGAGAATGAAGCACCCAGCACAATCTCCTAGCAGCATGGCTGTCTCACCAATAGTAAAAACCTGAGAATTTAAGAAAAGGGGGCCCTCTACAAGCTACACCTTGGAGGCCTGTCAGCAAGCGGCCAGTATTCTTCCTGCAGTAAGAGCCTGAAATCCCAGGCTTTGTCTGTATTTCCCATTATGCCATCAGTGGATGGAAAAATCAGAAGTTGAGCTATAGTTATTGGGTGCTCCTACCTGTTGCTCAGGCATCTGGAACCAGAACCTCATATTGTCTTCCTGGAAAGGGCTCTCCTTGCACTCATCATCTCCTCTCCTGGGTCATGCTGCCCATGTGTGAACTGTCTGCTAGTGAATATGAGGGCATCTCAAGAAGTCAGGGGAATGAGGCAAACTGGCTCTCCTTTACCTTCCATAGCATAAGTGGCTAAGCACCACTGCTCAGGGACTAACGGGCTATCTTCCCTTTGGATATTTGACATGGTCGCTCTCACTGAACACAGGACAAAAGTGGAAACTCCCTGCATCTTCCTGGGTGCTGGCTAAGTGTGTGAGATCTCCATGGCTCCTAAGTGTGAGCAAAGACCTAGTTAGAAAAAAAAAAACAGTGATGGGAAGGGAATGGCCCCAAGAGGGCCAATGCTCTACATTTCCAATGGGAATGATATCAATCTGGAAAGAAGATATATAACTTCATTTCCACTCACTCCAGAAAAGAGACCAGCTCCACTCCAAAACCTCTGACTCACCCTGCCCACAATCCTTCTACACTGGGAACCTTCACATGGCCTAGGCCTCTGGATGTTCACAGTGTTCTGAAACAGAATTAAAAGGGAGTGCTGTGAAACACCTACCCCACAGTCACAAGGATGTCACCAGACTCCCCACTTCCAAGCAGGGGATATTCCTTGGAGAGCCCAAATCTGAATGGATCCTAGAGATAACCTCGTTTGAAAATTGAGCAAAGTAGTGAAAATGGATACATGGAAGACCAGCATTCTATATGAGAGATGAGAATTAGAGAATGTTGAGAATGAAGGGACTCTCCTAGCAAGCTGGCTGTCTCAGGCATTGTGTGAAAGATGCTTAATATGCAGTGTAGTTTCAGGCAGTTAAGGACAAGGCTCTTTCCTAGGGTTCATACAGAGTGATTAAGAATACTTTTTGATACATTCATCTAAAATGCTTGTTGAGGGGCGCCTGGGTGGCTCAGTCGGTTGAGCGTCCAACTTTGGCTCAGGTCATGATCTCACACGACTTGAGTTTGGCCCCTGCATTGGGGTCTGTGTTGACATTTCAGAGCCTGGAGCCTGCTTCGAATTCTGGGTCTCCCTCTCTCTCTGCCCCTCCCCTGCTCATGCTCTGCGTCTCTCTCTCTCTCTCTCAAAAATAAATAAACATTGAAAATAAATAAGTATAATTCTCATTGATAGCTGTGTTAAGCACACTATATTTCAAGGCAGTCAAGGCAAGACATTTCTTGGGCACCTGGGTGGCTCAGTCGGATAAGCATATGACTCTTGATCTCATTTCAGGTCACAATTTCACAATTCAAGTGTTCAATCCCCACATCAGGCTCTGTGTTGATGGCCTTGGGGTCTGTGCTGATGGTGTGGAGCCTGCCTGGGATTCTGTCTCTCTCTCTCTGCCCCTGCCCCACTTGTGTACTCTCCTCTCTCTCTCTCTTTGTCTCTCCCTCTGTCTCAAAATAAACTTAAAAAAAAGGCATTTCTCTAATATTTGTGGAGTACACATAAAGAGCACCTTTCAAAAAAGATTTTTTTAATGTTTCTTTTTGAGAGAGAGAGAGAGAGAGGGCACATGCAAGTGGGGAAAGGTGTGAATGGTAAAGACAAAGAGAGAGAATCCCAAGAAACCTCCATGCTGTCAGTTCAGGGTCTCATGTGGCACTCAATCCCACCAACTGATCACGAGTCAGACGCTCAACTGACTGAGCCATCCAGGCAACCCAGGCACACTTTTTACTAAATGGTAAGAGGTTCGTGCAAGCAACATGAAAAACAGTACAGTTTTAGGCACTTCAGTGCATGGCCATTGTCTATTGCTAACATATAGTGTTTCAACAAAGTTTCCTATGAGATGAGTGTGAAGACTAATAAAGAATGTTTGAAGCACAGTGTCATTTTAGGCACTTGAACAGAAGGACCTTCCCTATTGTTTATCTAATGAAGTTTAAGAACATTTTATTCAGGAGGCATTTGGAAACTTCATTGAGAACACAGGCATTTCAGGTAGTTAAACCAACACATGAGCATTCCCTAGTGCTTACCAGGATTTAACCACATTTCTTACTGGATGAATCCAAGAAGTTAACTCAAAAATGCCATAAGCACAGTCTTTTGTCTTCAATTAAACATGAAAGTATTTCCTAAGGCTAAAAATGCAGGGTTTAAACAAAAGTTTACACCAGATGTCCATTATAAGTGACCCAAAAGATGCACTAACCACCATGTAGATTTAGATACTTCAGAGCAAAGGCATTTCCAGTGCTTCCACACCAGAATCAGAATTGTTATGACTGTGCGTATCCAAAAATCTTTTTGAACTAAGCTTGACACAAAGCAAAATTGGGCAGAGGAGCACATGGTCATTCCCTTTGCTAACAGAGTGTTTCAACAAAAGTTCTGATGAGACTTATGTAAAAGATTACATGAAGAACACCCAAAGCACCAGGTAGTTTTAGGCAGTTAAGAACATGGTCATTTCCTACTGAGAATAGAGAGTGTTTCAACAAGAGATCCTACGATATGCATGTGATGGCTACGTGAGTGATGCTATAAGTACAATGGAGTTTCAGACACTTAGATCCAAGGCCCCTCCCTAGAGTTTACAGAGAGATTAAGAGCACTTATTGCTACATTTATCTGAAACACTAACTGGCATCTGCTTTAAGCACAGTGCAATTTCAGGCTCTTATGATCATGGCCATTAGAACGATGTCTAAATCGTCCCTCAAGACCCTTTAAACACAGTGTAGTTTTAGGCTGTGAAGCATAAAGCCCTTCCACTCTATGTATGCAAAGAAGTTTGGGAAAACTTGCTACTGTATGAACTTAAAAATTAATTGAATCCTCAGTGAACACACAGTGTTTTCAGGCATTTAAGCACATAGGCATTTCCTACATCTTATACAGAATTATTTAAGCACCTCCTTACTGGAAAAATCTAAGACACTAACTCAAACATGCTTCCAGTACCATGTTGTTTCTGGCAGTTAAGCAGATGGCCTTTCAGTATTGTGAACACATACTTTTTGGCACAGAAACAGGCATGGAGACTTGGAGAAAGTGAGAAGACAGAAATTTATCCCAACTGAAAGAACAAGCAGAGATCTAAGTGAAACAGATACAAATAACACCCAAAGAGGAAAGAAAGAGAGAGGCGAATCAAGAAAAAGTATAAATTATAGAGAGCAAACTACTGGTTACCAGAGTGGACAGTTTTGAGGGACGGGTTAAAGAATTGGTGGGGATTAAGTAGTGCACTTATGATGAGCACTGAGTGGTGTGTATGGAATTGTTGAGTCAATCTACTGTATTCTTGAAACTAATATCTTAAAAACTGTATTTTAAGTACATGGAATTCAAGGAATAATAAGAAAATGAAAAAAACTTTAAAGGGGTAAATTAAAGCCATTTGAAGCACAGAGTGGTTTTAAGCAGTGAAGCGCATAGCCATTCCTATTGCTAATACACAGTTTCAACAAATGTTTCAATGAGATGTATGTGAAAGGCCACATGTAAGACACTTTCATCAGTAACTTTAGGCAATTAAGCTGTAGGCTTTTCCCTAGTTTGTGTACACAGGATTTAGGAGCACTTCCTCCTACATTGACCTAAAATTTTAACTGAATTTAAGCACATTGCAGATTCAGAGTTAAGGCCATGTCCTTCTCTAGTGTCTTACCATAAGTATGTCTTTTATGTGTAAGAGGCCTATGCAAGCCACTTGAAACACAACCTTTACCTTTAGGAAGATAAATGCAAGCCCTTTACTCTCTCACAAACATGGAGTATTTAAGTAAATGGTCCTATTCTATGTACATGAAATCCTACATGAAAGCCCTTTGAAGAGCACTGTACTTTTAAGCAGTTGAGCACTTGGCCATTTCCTATTCATCATATATAAAGTTTCAATGATTTTATTTGCATATGTTTAAAGTCATTAGCTGGTCTTGAAACAGGGTATTTTCAAGCCATTAAGTGTGTTTCTACAACAAGATTTAAGAACACTTGTCACTTCATACATTTTAAAAATAGTTGGAGATTTTACCAAGCACAAGGCTGTTTCAGACAGGAACCTGTACACACCCTAGTGATTATTTAGAAGGATTTAAACACACTTATTAGATGAATCTAAAAGGCTAACTCAAAGATGACTCAGCCACAATGGTGTTTGTGACAATTAAGTGCATGCCCATTCCCTTTTGATAATAAAGAGATTTTAAAGAAAATACCCAACTATATTCACTTTAAAAGCCAAATCAAAGATGTATTAGGAACAGCATAGTTAGGTGGTCAAAGAAAAGTCCCTTCCATAGAGCTTGATATTCTCATTTGGAACACAGCTATCAGGCTGTTTATCACATTGGCATTCCCTAGTGCTTAAATAGATGGCTGTAAGCACACTTTTTCCTGAATGTTTATGAGAAGGTAATTCGCAAAGCTTTAACAAAAACATTTATCTTGGGGCACCTGAGTGGCTCAGTCAATTAAGCATCCGACTTCTGCTCAGGTCATGATCTCACAGCTCATGAGATTGAGCCCCACATTGGGCTCTGTGCTGACAGCTCAGAGCCTGGACCCTGCTTCAGATTCTGTGTCTTGCTCTCTCTCTGCCCATGCCATGCTTGCTTCTCTCTCTCTCTCTCTCTCTCTGTCTCTGTCTCTCTCCCTCTCCCTCTCAAAAATAAACATTGAAAAAGGAAAAATGTTTTTCTGCGAGTTAAGAACATGGGCATTCCCTCCTGAAAATATAGAGGTTTTAAACAGAAGTTCCTACTAGATATATACTGAAAGCTATGTGAATAATGCATTATCCCACTGTACTTTTAGGCACCTGATGCTAGGTCATTTCCTGGTGCTTCTACACAAGGGTTTAAGAATACTTCTGACTACATGTCCCCAAGAAGCTTTCTAAAACCCTCTTGCATCAAAGGGTACTTTTCAACAATAAAGCACAAGTGTCTCCACAGAGAGGTGGTGAGGAAAGTATTACTCTATATGTCTATGAGGGACAAGAATGTCACTTGAAGCACAGTAATGCTTTGGGCATTTAAGCATGGGGCCTTTCCCTATGGCTAATGTAGAATGTGTTTTAAAGTTTTTATTTAAATTCCAGTCAGTTAACATACAGTGTAATATTAGTTTCAGGTGTAGAATTCAGCAATTCCACCCTTCCACACAACACCCGGTGCACATCACAAAGTGTACTCCTTAATACCCAACTCCTATATAACCCAATCCCCCCCACCCGTCTCTCCACTATCAGTGTGTTCCCTATAGTTACAAGTATGTTTCTTGTTTTGCCACTCTCTTTTTTCCACCATGATCATTTATTTGTTTTGTTTCTTACATTCCACATAGGAGTGAAATCATATGGTATAAGCCGTTCTCTGACTCACTTATTTCGCTTAGCATAATATTCTCGAGCTCCATCCACATCATTGCAAAGGAAAATTTCATTCTCTATCATGGCTGAGTAATATTCCATTGTATATATAAACCACATCTCTATCCATTCCTTAGCCAATGGACATTTGAACCCTTTTCATAATTGGCTGTTTTTCATGATGCTGCTAAAAACATTGGGGTAACTGTATCCCTTTGAATTGGTATTTTTGTATCATTTGGGTAAATACCTTGTAGTGCAATTGCTGGATCATAGGGTAATTCTAAGTTTTAAAGGGTAATTTTTTAATTAATTGGTTTTTCTGAGTGGGAGAGAGTGAGAAAGTAAGAGGGAGGGGCAGAGAGAGAGAGAGAATCCCAAGCAAACTCCATATTGACAATGCAGTGCCCAATGAGAGCTCAGTCCCATGACTGTGAGGTCCTGATTGGAGTGGATATAAACAGTCAGTTGCCCAGGTGCCCCAGGGAAGTCCTATTCTTAACATTTAATGAAACTCTGTACTGCTTTCCAGAGTGGCTGCACCAGTTTTGCATTCCCACCAACAGTGTCAGAGGGTTTCCCTTTATCGCCATCCTTGCCAACACCTCTTCCTTGTGTTGTTAATTTTAGCCCTTCTGACAGTGTGTGGTGATATCTCATTGTAGTTTTTATTTGTATTTGCCTGATGATGAGCCTCTTTTCATGTGTCTTTGGGAAAATGTACACCTTATGTGCTCCCCAGTGTGTTCCTCTCCCTCTCACCCTTTTCCCCAGTGAGGGCTCCCTCGCCTCTGTAGCACCTTTGAACTGTTTCTCCCCCAAACCCACTCTCTGCACTTTATGCCTTCTTTGATATGGTTTCTTCTCTTCCTGTGTGGACTTGGTTCTGTCAGTCTTCAGGTTGCTTTCTTGGATATTTAGAATGATTTTCTAGTGATCTTGCTATGTTCAAGGGAAGAGACTACACTGCTGCCATTCTAGCTGTCTCAATACACACTAATACAGAATGTTTCCACGAACTTCCTATGAGATGTATGTGAAAGGCTACATGAAAGACACTTTAGCAGTGCCATTACAGGCAGTAAACCACAAAGTGTGGGTGGCGTCTAGTGTGTGTGTTGGGGGGTACATGTGTGGTGTGTGTGGTATACGTTTGAAGTGATTGTGGTTAAGTGCATGTTCCTGTTCTGTATCTATGTCATGTATGTTGTATATGTGATTTGTGTCTGTGTATGGCATTTGTGTGGTGAGCATGGTGTGTGTATGGTGTGTCAGTGGTTTATAGGTGGTGTATGTGTCTTTCTGTGTGCTGTAAGTCTGGTATATGTGTTGTGATTGTGCTATAGGTATCATGTGTGTATGCTCCGAGTGTAATGTACGTTTGTGTGTGGTCTTTGTATGTTGTGTGTATGTGTTTTGTATGTGGTGCAATGTGTGTTTTTGTGGTGTGGAATATGGGTGGAGTTTGTGTAATATAAGTGTGGTGTGTGTGGGGTCTGTCATATATGTATGGATTATCATGGTGTGTTTATTGTATATGTGGTGTCTGTGTACTAGAAGTGTGTTGTGCGTATGTTTGGCATATATATGGTGTATATGAGGAATGTGTTTATGTGGTATATGTGTGTGGGGTGTGTGTGTGTATGGTATGTGTATTGTGTGTAGTAAATAGTTTATGGAAGATATCTGTGTGGTATGTATGTGGTGTGTATGTGGTGAATTGGTGATGTGTTTGTGTGGTACTCATGTGTCATGTGAAGTATGTGTTTGTACTATCTGTTGATGTATATTCAGTAGGTGTGGTGTAGCTGTGTGGTATATGTGTCACATTTGTGTCTATATATGCAGTGTGTGTGGTATATGTGTAGTTTATGTGTAGAGGAGGTGGCATCTGTCTTCTTTATATGTGATGTATGTTTGGTGTGTTTGGTATGTATGTAGAGTGTGTTTATGTGGTATATGAGTAATGGTTTGTTTGGTAATTATGTGTTTTATTTGCATTGAGTGTGGTAATACTGTTGGATGGGGTATACCTGTGGGTGTGTGAGGCATGTGTGATCTGTGCTGGGTATGTTTGTGGCATATGCATGGTGAGTGTGTGGTGTATATGTGGTGTGTGTAATGTATACATCATGTATATGTGATGTACATGTGGTGTATATTGTGGATGTGTGATGTAGGTGTATATGTAGTATTAATGTGGCTAATGTGTGCGAGGTGTGTGGTACCTGCAGGGTGTGTGTGTATGTGTGTTATAAGTGTCTTGAGTGTAACATACGTGTGTGTTCATGTATGGTGTATTTTTCATAAATTTTTTCTCTTGTGTGTTTTTGTATTGTATGCATGATATATGTGTGGTGTTTGTGTGTAATTTGTGTGTTGTGTGTGTTGCATGTATTGCATGTGTGTGTTGCATGTGCATCTGTTCTGTGTATGTGGTGTATATATGGTGTTTGATGTCTTTGTGTGGTGTATGTTTGGTGTGTGTTGGTATATCTGTGGTGATAGTGTGGTATACCTTTGCTATCTTCTCTGGTATATGTGTGGTGTGTCGGTGTATTGCTATGTGTGTGGTGTGTGTGGTACCTGTTTAAAGTGGTTGTGATTTAAGTGTTTTTGCATGTTTTGTATGTATATATGTGACATATGTGTGATGTGTGTGGTTATGGTATCTGTGTGGTGTGTGTGGAGTGTGTCTGATATCTCAGTGCTATATAGAAGGTTTATGTGTTCATGTATGCTATATGTATGGCATATGAGTTGTGATGATGTTATTTTTCTGGTGTGTTTGTTCTCCACATGTAGCGTGTGTTTATGTGGTATTTGTGTGGCATACATGCTGTATGTGGTGTTTGTGTGCTGTTTGTGCTGTGTATGTGTGTGTTGCATGTTTGGTGTGTGTGTATGTCTTATGTATTGTGTGTAGATATGTGTGGTGTTGATTTGTTTTGCAGATTTTGCAGATTTTATAGTGTGTGTTTGTGTGTATTTGTGGTTTTGAGTTATATATCTTGTGAATGTTTGTCATATATGTGGTACATGTGTTATATATATGCTATATGTGCTATATTCGTGGTGTATATGTGTCATGATTGATAAGTGTGTGCTATTTTGTGTAGTATGTGTGTGACATATATTGGTGTGTTTCTGGTATATGTATGGTATGCCTGCGTGTTCAGTATGTGTGGTGTGTATGAGTGAGAAAGTATGTACTATATTTATGGTGTATATGTGATGGAAGTTTGATATGGGACGTGTGTGTGGCATGTATGTGGTGTATGTGTGTGTGCGTGCGTGTGTGTGATATATATGTGATGGATGTGAGGTATGTTTCTGGTGTGGGTGTGGTGTATGTGTGTTTCTGTGTGACATGTATAATTTGGGTAGTGCATCTGGTGTGGGTGTGTGTGTGCATGTATATGTGGTATATATGGAGTGTCTGCATTATGTGTGGTGTGCATGTGGTATGTGGTGTGTGTGCATGCACATGTGGTATATATGGAGCTTCTGTGGTGTGTGTGGTGTGCATGTGGTATATTTGTGGTGCATGTGCGGTGTGGTGTGGTGTATGTGTTGCAACTGGTGCAACAAACACCGAGATCAGGGTCCTGAGGGTAGGGGAATGTAAGAAAAAAAAAAGAGAAGAGAAGCCAGTTTGGGAACAGGAGGGTCCCCTTGGCTGATGGCCCAAGTGACGACTTTATTGTTGCTGTACACAATCTTTTATATCAAGACTCTTATGGGTCAGGTCATTCTAAGAATAAACAGGTTTCACATGATCGCTGCCAACCAAAACATTTAGTTCTGTGTATCTTGTGAACTTTCTAAACGGGTCACAACAAGACCTTGTTGATAGATTGCTAGAAAAACACAGTTCCCATGTTTGTTTCTATTTGACCTGGGGTAGAAAAAGGGGGTAACATTACTGCCAACACCCACAGGCCACAGGCTTCAAGAATTAGATTTCTCAGCCTTGACAAGGCTTTCGTATGCCTTTGCAAGTGGGGGAATGGGAGGGGGAACCACCGGGTTGGCTGAGTCAACAGGGAGCCGTTGCTCAACCCAGTCTCAGCCTGGCACCAGGGTCCAGCCTCCCACATGTATGTATCATGTGTGTGTAATTTATGTGTGTTGTGTTCCTTGTGCATATACTTTGTGTGTTTAGTATAAGTGATATGACATGCTGTGTATGCATCCTTTATGTACAGGATATGAGTGGTGAGTGTGTTATGTATATGAAGTATATGTGTAGTTTATGTGCAGTATGTGGTATATGTGTGATCTTTGTGTGGTGTTTGTGTGTTTTGTGATGTGCCTAATATATATATATATATATATATATATATATATATATATGTGGTGGAAGCAGCATATGGGTCGTGGGATGGAGTAGAAGTGGTGTAGGTATGGGTTGTGAAGTATCTTGTGGTGTGCATGGTGTCTGTTTTGTGTTAGTGTGGTATCAGTGTGGTATGTGTGCAGTGAATTTGGGTTCTCTCTGTGTGTGTAGGATAGGTGTGTTATGTCTGGGATGTGTGGGAGTATGTGTGGTATGAGTTGTGGTATATGTGGGGCGTGTATGAAGTATGTGCTGAGCTTGTGTGTATGGCATCTGTGTTGTTTATCTGTGTGGTGTGTGACGTGTATGTGTCATATATCTGATTGTGCTTGCAGTATATGTGAGCATATTGGGTTTCTTATGTGTGGTGTTTATGTGTGGTATATGTGGTGCACATGTGTGTGTGATATGTGTTTGATGTGTGTGAGTGTGGCATAGGTGAATCAAGTGTGGTGTGTCTGTTGTGTATAGGTAATATGCATATGGTAGGTGTAGAATATGTGTGGTGTATGTGTGCAATTTTAGTGCTGTATCTGTTGTCTTTGGTGTGTGTGGTTTGTGTGTGTGTATGTGTATGTGTGGTTTGTGTGTGCTGTGCATGTGTGAGGTATATGTGTTGTATATGTGTGGGTTAAGTATGGTGTATGTGTTCAATGTGTGTGTGTGTTGTGTGTGTGGTGAAATTATGTTGTATATGTTGTGTGTGGTATTTATTTAGTGTGTGGTTTGGTATAAATGTGATATGATGTGTTTGTGGTGTAACTATGGTGCATGTGTGGCATATATCTGTATGTGCTATATATGTGTTGTTGGTTCAGTTTATGTGTGTTATAAATATGACAGACAGACAGGTTATGTGAATTCTGTATGGGGTCTATGTTTGTGATTGGTAGTATGCTTGGTTTGTGTGTCGTGTGGAATGTATATATGGTTGGTGTTTGTGTTATACATGTGCATGTGTTTTGACTTATAAGTCATATGTGTTTGGTGTGTGGTGTGTGTGTTGTGCATGCAATATGTGTGATTAAGATGTGGTGTATGTGTTGTGTATACATATAGTGTGTTTGTGATGTTTTTCCCTAGTTTCTGTGTGTGGTATGTTTTTGGTATATCTGTGGACTTTTACTCTCTCTGTATATTTATTGATGTGTGGGCATTGGTGTGTATGGCCTACATGTGATAGTTGTGTGGTGTGTGTCTGCCATTTGTGTGTGAGATATAAGTCTTTTGTATGTGTGGATTAGGTGTGATTTATGTGCAGTGTGTTGTGGTGACCATTGGTGAGTGTGGTGAAATTGGGGCAAATAGGTTAAGTTTGTGTGGTGTATATTTTTCACGTGGATGGGGTATATGTGTGCTGTGTGTGCTTTATCCATTGTGCATATGTGATGTAAATCTGTTTGTGTTACACTTGTATTGTTTGTGTGGTGTATGTTTGATATCATGTGGTGTGTTTGTGGTACCTGTTTAGTGAGTGTGATGCATATCTCTTGTGTGCTTTATGTTGGGTGATTCAGTTTGTATGTGGTGTGGGTGTGCTGCATGTGGTATGTGCTTGGTGTTTGTTGTGTGTGTCCTGTGTGTGGTATATGCAATCCTTGTTTGAAGTTATTGAGTGATGTATGTGTTGTGGTCTGTGTGTTGTGTGTGGTGTGTGTGTGGTGAGTGTGTAGTTCTGTGTTTTTTTGTGTTGAGGGAATGGTGTATGTTAGAAATATATGCATGTCTTAGGTGTGATGTATGTGAGATGTGTGTGCAATATGTGTGGTGGCTGTGTGATGTGTATTTTGTGTATTTTTATGTATTGCTGGGTGTACATGGTGTGTTATATGTGAACTGTTTATGTTGTGTCACATGTGTGGTGTATGTGTGGTTATTATTTGTGATGTGTGTGTGCATGTTTGCATGTGTGGTGTGTATGTGGTATAAGTACTTATGTGTGTGGTGTTTGTTGGTGAGTGTATGCTGCATGTGTGGTATATTTCTGGTGTATGTGTAATGTATGTGTTGTGTATGTGCAGTGTGTGTTTGGCCTGGGGATAAAGGGTTTTTCTTTGTGGGGTTTGTTAGTGGTGTGTGTGATATGTGTGTAGCACAGATGTAGAATATGTCTATTTGTATCTGTAAGGTTTTTTTGGTGTGTGTTTGTCATATGTGTGATATTTGTGTGTGTGGTGTATCTGTGGTGTGAATGTGGTGTCTGTGTAGTTTATAAGTGTGTGCCATATGGGTGGTTATCATATTACGTGTATTATCATATTACGTGTATACTGTTTTTGTGTGTGGTATATATGTTGTGTGTGGCATATGTATTCTGTGTAGTGTGGTTGTACATGCATGTTACATGTGCGGTAATGCTGTATGTGTATTGTGTGTGGCATGTGCATGCTGTGTATGTACACTGTTATATGTGTCTTAATGTTTGGTGTTTGTGTGGTGTGTGTGTTTGTGGTATGTGTGTAATGTGTGTGCTGTGACTCTGAATATGTGTTGCAGTGTCTATGTTGAGAGTCTTGAGTGTAGTGTCTGTGAAATAGGAGTGTTGTAGGTGTGGTGCATGGGAGGTATGGGTAGTTTGTGTGGTGTAATTATGATGTACATGTTGTGTGTGTGGTGTATATGTGGTGTGTGTGTGTGTATTATTGTGAAAGAATAGTGTATCTGTGCGATGTGAGTGGGGTGTGTTTTGTGTGTATGGTGCATGTGTTTTCTGTGTGTGTTGTATTATGGAAAATAAGTGGAGTCTGGTATGTGTGAATGGAATATGTGTTGGCGTGGTGTGTGTACTGAGCACATACGAGGTATATGTGTGGTGTATTTGTAGTGAAAGTGTGATGTGGTATATGTGTGTAAGAATAAAGTATGTGTTCCTGTGAGTGGTATTTGTGTGGTGTATTTGAGTGTGTGTGTGTGTGTGTGTGTGTGTGTTGAATATGTGCAGTGTGTCTGCAGTGTAGGGTTTGTGCTTTGTATGTATTTTGTGTGTATGTGTGTGGAATATCTGTGGTGTGAGTGCACTGTATGTGTAGATCTCAGTGAGTGTTGGTTATGGTGTGGTGTATGTGAACCGTGTGTGCAATATATATGAATTGTGAATGTGGTTTATATGTGGAGTATATGCAGCATAAGTGTGGGCTGTGCAGTATGTGTATGTATGTGATATTTGTGTGGCAGTGATTGACATATGTATGGTATATGTGTTTAAACACATGTATAAGGTGTGGTGTCTTTGTGATGTAGGTGCTATGAAATTGTGTCTGCAAGGTATGTTAGTGAAATATATGTCTTCTATATGTGGTACATATGAATGTGTGGTGTGCGTGGTGTAAAATTGGGGTGGCTATGTTGTGTGTTGTGTATATTTAGCATGGGTGTCATATACATGGGGTGTGTGGAAGGTATACCTATGGTGTATGTGTGGCATATGTCTGTGTTGTATGTGTGTTGTTTGGTGTGTGTGTGTCATACATATTCTGTGTCATATATATTCTATGTGTTTAGTATGTGTGGTGTGTATGTGGTGAATGCTTGGCATGTGTGTTGCATGTTTGATGTTTGGGTTAGGTGCTTTGCTTCTGTGTGTGTGGTATCTGTGTTATGTGAATGGTGTTTCTGTGGTTATGTACATATGGGAACATATGTTGTGTGTCTGTGGTGTGCTTTTGATGCAGAGGTTGCATGTGTGGTCTTTGTGTGTGTGGGGGGTGACTTGTGTGGTTATTTTGTGGTATATGTGTCATATGGGTGGCATATAGGTTTGTCATATATGTGGTGTGTGTGTGTCATGTGTGTTGTAGGCAGGCAGCCTCTGTATACGTGTGTGTAGTATATGCATGAAAATGATTGGTGTATATGTCTTTGTGTGTGGTATTGGCGGTGTGTGTGGTATCTGTGGTGTATATGTTGTGAGTCCGTTTTGTGTATGTCATGTTTATTTGTTTAATATATGCCTTGTTTGTATGGTGTCTCTGTGGTGTATTTATTGCATATGTGTAGTGTGTGTGTCATATATTTGAGGGCCATGGGGGCATATGTGTCCTGTGTGAGGGGTATGGCATGTTGTGTGGGTTGGTATATGTGTCAGGTGCGTGTGTTGTACATGTGGAGTTTTGCATGTGGTATCTATGCAGTGTACACAGGCTATGTGTGTGTTATAGATGTAGCATTTCTGTGTAATCCTGGCATGTTTGTGTGTCATATGTATGTTGTGTGCATGGTGTATGTGTAGCATGGGTGTTTTGGGTGTGGTGTGTGCATAAGATATATGCGTTGTGTTTCTGTGGTGTGCATAGTGTATGAGCTGTGAATTTCTGGTGTAGGTGTGTGTGTGTGTGGCATACATGTGTATGGAAATGGTATTTTTGTGTTGTGAGGCTGCATGTGATGTCTAGGTTTTGCGTCTGTGGTGTGTGCAGTGTGTATTTGTGAATTCTGTGTGCTGTATGTGTGGTGAATGTGACAGTCATTTAGTGTGTATGCAGTGAAATGTGATATATATGTTGTCTGTGGCATTTATTTGGCATGTATTGGACAGTATATGTGTGGGTGTGGGAGTGTATCGTTGTATGGTGGTGTAAGACAGTTTGATTTCTATGTGTGTTCTTTGTAGCATGTGTGAGGTCAACGTGTGGTGTGGTGGTAAAGGTATGGGGTGGGTGATGTGGAAGTGTGGTGTGTTTATGTGCTATGCATGTGTTTGGAATAAGTGTGGTTGGTGGTTGCTCTATGTGTGATGTATGTGTGATATTTGTATAGTGTATGAGTGGTGTTTGTGGGATGTCTGGGAGTATATTTAGTATATGTGGTCTGTGTGGTCTATATCATGTATGTGGTTTACAAATATGTGGTTAGTGTTTAGTGTATATGTGTTATGTATTCAGAGTATGTGCTGACCAGTGTATGTGTGGTATATGAGTTCTCTTGTGTGTGTGTGTGAGTGTGTGTGTGTGTGTGTGTGTGCAAGTTTCTAGTGAATGTTGATGTTATAAGGATTGGGGCATTGTGTATGTGTTACATGTGTATATGTGTTGTATGCTTGGTGAATATGTGTTGGATATGTGGTGTGCCTGTGACAAATGTGTGGTGTGTGGGGACCATATGCAGTAAATCTGTGGTGTGTTCCTTGGTGTGGTACATTTGAATGGTATGTGTGGTGTGATATAGGTGTTATATGTGTGGTGTATGTGTGGTGTGTGTGTGTGTCTGTGGCCAATGTGTAATGTTGTTTGGTGACACTGTTCTCTGTGCAGTGTTTATGGTGTACATGTTATGTGTCTGTTGTGAGTGCATGGTGTGTTTGTGAATTATATGTTTCATAAGTGTGATGCATTTAGAGTGTGTGTGCTGTTTATGCAATGAAATTGTGATTTCTATATTGTGCATCCGAGGTGTATATTGTGTATATTTGTGCTTTATATTTATAGTGTGTGTGTAGTGTCAGTCTGTTGTATAAGTGTGTGTGTGTATGAGATGTGTGTGTGATATAGGTGTGGTGTGTCCTATGTGTGAGTATAATGATTGTGTTGTGTTTTTGTTTGACATATATGTGATTGGTATATGTTTCATTGTGTGTGTGTTATGTTTTGTGTGTGAGTAGTGTTTGAGTGGTGTTTGTGAGTGTGTATAGTAAATGTGTGATATTTGTACTGTGTGTGTTTGTCATAAGTATGCTTGTTGGTTTGTGTAAGTTTGGTGTGTGGGGGTCTGTGTGTGATGTGAGTGTGATGTGTGTGATGTATGTGTTCTGTGTGCTGTGTGTGTAGTTTGTATCTGGTAAGTATGTGAAAGATCACTTTGGTGGCATGTGTGTTATATGTGTATGTGGAATATATGTGTGCTGTATGTGTGGTCTATATGTTGGATATCTATAATATATGTGTTAAATTTGTGTGATTTCTGTGTAGTTTTGGTGGGGTGAAGGTGGGGTGTATTTGCTGGCTATATAATTGTGTATGTGTTGTGGGTGTGACATGTGACACATGTGTCACGTGTGTTGTGCATATGTGGATTTTGAATTTGTACTATGTTGTGAGTGTGTGCATGTGGTGTACTTCAGAATTTTTGTATATGTGGAATGTGTAGAGGTTGTGTTTGTTAGGTGTGTGGTGTATTTATGTACGGGGTGTGTGTATTTATGTGGTTTATAAGCAGTATGTCTCTGATGTATGTGTATTTCTGTGCATGGTATATAGGAAGCATATGTGTGGAATATGTGTGCTATGTATGTAGTGTGATGTATGTGTGGTGTTTGGTCTGCCTGATTTATTTTTTGTATATGTGATGTATGTGTGTTGTTTACTTTATATGTAAATTGATGGTGTAGTGTACATGCAGGGTGTCTCTGTATGTAATTTATAAGCAGTATAAGAAAGACCACACAAGATACTATGAAAGAAGTGTGACTGTGTGGCACTTTAGGTATGTTGTGGTTTATTTCATAAGTGTGTTATATGTTGGGGGCTTATGTGTTACACAGGCAGTGTGTAAGGAATATGGGTGCTCTTTATGGTGTATAAATGGTATGTGTCTGGTGTGTGTTTGGTGTGTAGATGTTAGTGTGTGTTAGCTACATGTTGGTTACTTTGTGGTGTATGTGAAAGAAGATGTTAGTTTGGCAGGTTAGTTGAAAGATTGTTTCCCCAAAGTTCTGTTTGACAGAGTTGAATATATGGCACTTTCCACGTAGGCCCTGCATGGGTTTTGAAACACTTCTAACTTAGAGAAAAAAGATGTTAGTTGAAAGATGGTTTCCAAACAGTGTTGTTTCACTGACTTGTTTATATGGCAGAGTTGAGTATATAGCCCTTTCCTTATAGGCCCTGCATAGGTTTTGAAACTCTTCCAACTTAGTTGAACCAGATGTTAGTTAAAATATGGTTTCTATACAATGATGTTTCACACAGTTGAGTAAATTGTGCTTTCATTATATTTCCAGGTCTAGGATTTCAACACTTCAGACTTGGACAAATGAGATGTTAGTCAAAAAATGGTTTCATCATGTATTGTTTCACAAATATGAGTATATGGCATTTTCTGCTTAGGCACTGCATAGGATTTCAAACACGTCTAATGTAGTGAAACCAGATGTTCATTGAAAGATGGATTCCCCACAATGTTGTATCACAGAGTTGAGTATGTGGATCTTTCTGCATAGGCCCCACATAGTTGTAAAACACGTTTAATTTAGTGAAGCCAGTTGTTAAAGATGGTTTCACCACAGTGTTGCTTCACAGAGTTGAGTATATGTCACTTTCCCTGTAGGACAAGCATATTTTCAAACACTTGTAACTTAGTGAAACCGGATGTTAGTTGAAAGATGATATCCCACCAGTGTTGTTTCACAGACTTGTTTATATGGCACCTCCAAGTAGGCCCTGCATGTGTTTTCAAACACTTCTAGCTTAGTGAAAGAAGATGTTGAAAGATGGTTTCCCCAAAGTGCTGCTTACAGAGATGAGCATATGGCACTTTACATATAGGTCCAGTATATGTTTTCAAACACTCCTAACTTTGTGAAATGAGATGTTAGTTGAAATAGGGTTTCCCCACAAGGTTTCATAGAGTTGAGTATATTGCCCTTTTGGTGTAGGAACTACATGGGTTTTGAAACACTTCTAACTTAGTAAAAAAAAATGTTACTTGAAAGATGGATTCCTCAAAGTGTTGTATCACAGAATGGAGTAAATGGCAGTTTCCCCATAGGCCCTGCATGGTTTTCAAATGTTTTAACATGGGGAAAACAGATGTTATTTGAAAGATGTTTTCAACACACTGTTGTTTCACAGAGTTGAGTATATGGCACTTTCCATGTAGGCCCTACATATGTTTTCAAACACTTCTAACTTTGTGAAACAAGATGTTAGTTGAAAGTGCTTTGAGCACAGTGTTGTTTCACAAAGTTGAATATATGGCACTTTCCACATAAGCCACACATAGGTTTTCAAACACTTCTAACTTAGCGAAACTTAGTTGAAAGATGGTTTCCCCACAGTGTTGTTGCACAGAGTTCAGTATATGACACTTTCCTTGTACACCTCTCATAGATTTTCAAACACTTCTAATTTTGTGAAACGAGATGTTAGTTGAAAGATGGCTTCACAAGAGTGTGATTTCAGAAATTTGAGTACATGGCACTTTTGGCATAGGCTCCGAATATGTTTTTAAACACTTTTAACTTAGTGAAACCAGTTGTTAGGTGAAAGATGGTTTTACCACACTGTTGTTTCACAGAAGTGAGTATATGGCTCTTGCTATTTAGGCACCACATAGGTTTGCAAACACTTCTAATGTAGTGAAAACATATTTTAGTTGAAAGATGGTTTCAAAACAGTTTTGTTTAACAGACTTGAGTATATGGCACTTTCCGTGTAGGCCCAGCATAGGTTTTCAAACAATTCTAACTTTGTGAACCAAGATGTTAGTTGAAAGCTGGTTTCACCACAGTGTTGTTTCACAAAGTTGAGTATATGACAATTTTTGCATAAATCCCACATACATTTGAAAACACTTCTAACATAGTGAAACAAGATGTTAATTGAAAGATCGTTTCCCCACTGTGTTTCATAAACTTGAGTAAATGGCACTTTCGGTGTAGGCCCTGCATGGGTTGTCAAACACTTCTAACTTAGTGAAACCAGATGTTAATTGAAAAAAAGATTTCCCCCCAGGGTTGTTTCACAGAGCTGAGCATATGGCACTTTATATGTAGGCCACACATAGGCTTTCAATCACTTCTAACTATGTGAAATGAGATTTTAGTTGAAAGATGGATTCACCACAGTGTTATTTCACAAAGTTGAGTGTACGGCACTTTCAACATAGGACCCGCATTGGTTATCAATCGTTTCTAACTTAGTGAGACCAGATGTTAGTTGAAAGATGATTACCCCAAACTGCTGTTACCAGAGTTGAGCATATGGCATTTTCCACATAGGAACCATATACGTTTTCCAACACTTCTAACTTTGTGAAACCAGATGTTAGTTGAAAGATGGTTTCCACACAGTGTTGTTTCAAAGAGTTGAGTATATGACACATCCCGTGTAGACTGAGCATAGGTTTTCAATCACTTTGAACATCGTAAAATGAGATGTTAGTTGAAAGATGGTTCCACCACAGTGTTTTTTCTCACAAATTTAAGAATATGACACTTTCCATAGGCCACGCATAGGTTTTCAAACACTTCTGACTTAGTGAAACAAGATGTTGGTTGAAACATGGTTTTCCCACAGTGTTTCATAGAATTGGGCATATGGCACTTTCAGTGTAGGCCATGCATGGGTTTTCAAACAATTCTAAATTAGTGAAACCAGATGTTGGTTGAAACATGGTTTCCCCATAGTGTTGTATGACAGAGTTTAGTATATGACACATTCTGCCAAAGCCCCACGTGGTTTTCAAAGACTTCTATCTTAGTGAAACCAGTTTTTAGCTGAAAGATGGTTTCCCAACAGTGTTGCATAGAGTTGAGCATATGGCACTTTCAGTGTAGGCCCTGTATGGGTTTTCAAAAAATTCTAACTTAGTGAAACAAGATTTAAGTTGAAAGATGGTTTCCCCACAGTATTTTTTTTTCACGGATTTGAGCATATGGCACTTTTGCTGAAGGCCCTGCATGGGTTTCAATCACTTCTAACTTTGTGAAATGAGATGTTAGTTCAAAGATGGCTTCACCACAGTTTTTTTTTCCACAAAGTTGAAAGGCCCTGTGTAGGTTTTCAAACACTGCCAACAAAGTGAAAGATGTTAGTTGAAACATGGTTTCCACACAGTGTTGTATCACAGAGTGGAGTATATGGCATTTTCCGCATAGCTCCCACACAGTTTTCAATAGTTTTTACCATAGTGAAACCAGATATTATTTGAAAGATTGTTTCAACACACTGTTTTTTCAGAGTTGAGTATATGGCATTTGTTTGTAGGCCCCGCTTAGGTTTTCAAACATTTCTAACATTGTGAAAGGACGTGTTAGTTGGCAGGTAGTTTCACCACAGTGTTTTTTCAAAAAGTTGCATACATGGCACTTTCCTCATACACCACGTATAGTTTTTCAAACACTTCTAACTTAGTGAAACAAGATATCAGTTGACACGCAGTGTTTTGTAGAGTTGAGTATATGGCATTTTGGTGTAGGCCCTGCATGAGTTTTCAAACACTTTTAACTTAGTGAAAGATGTTAGTTGAAACATGGTTTCCCCACAGTGTTATCTCACAGAGTTGAGCATATGGCACTAAAAGCCTATGCCCCACATGGGTTTTCAAACACTTCTAACTTAGTGAAACAAGATGTTAGATGTAAGATGGTTTCTCAGCAGTATTTTTCAGAGTCAAATATATGTCACTTTCCTCATCTTTCCCCCATATGATTTTGAATACTCTAACATAGTGAAACAAGATGTTAGTTGAAAGATGGTTTCCCCAAAATGCTTTTTGATAGAGTTGAGTATATAGCACTTTCCACATAGGGCCCTCATAGGTTTTCAGACACTCCTAACTTAGTGAAAGGGGATGTTAGTGAAAAGATGGTTTCCCAGGGTGTTTCAGAGTTGAGTGTAAGGCTCTCTCCACATAGGCCCCAGATAGTTTTCTAACACTTCTAACTTAGTGAAGCCAGATGTTAGTTGAAAGATGGTTTCATCTGTGAAACAGATGTGGCACTTTCTACATAGACTCAGCATAGGTTTTCAAACATTTCTAAATTTGGGAAACAAGATGTTAGTTGAAAGATGGTTGACCAACAGTTCCTCATAGCATTGAGCATGTGGCGCTTTTGGTGTAGACCCACGTGGGGAAACCAACTTTTAACTATCATCTGGTTTCATTACGTTAGCAGTGTTTGAAAACCCATGGGGAGTCTATACAGAAAGTGCCATATACTCAAACTGGCAAAACAACAGTGTGGTCATACCATCTTTCAACTAACATCTCGTTTCACAAAGTTAGAAGAGTTTGAAAACCTATGCAGGACCTACAGGGAAAGTGCCATATACTCAACTCAGTGAAACACCAATTTGGGGAAACCATCTTTCAACTAACATCTCATTTCACTAAGTTGGAAGTGTTTGAAAAACTATGTGGTGCCTGTGCGGAAAGTGCCATATACTCAACTCTGTCAAAGCAACACTGTGGGGAAACCGTGTTTCAACTAACATTTCATTTCACAAAGTTACAAGTGTTTGAAAATCTATGCAGTGCCTACAAATAAAGTGCCATATACTCCATTCTGTGAAACAACATGGTGGGGAAACCATATTTTCATTAACATCTTGTTTCACTAAGTTAGAGGTGTTTGAAAACACATGCAGGGCCTCACCAATAGTGCTGTAACTCAACTCTGTGAAACCACACTGTGGGAAAACCATCTTTCAACTACCACCTAGTTTCACTAAGTTAGAAGCATTTGAAAACCTATGCGGAGCTCATGCAGAAAATGCCATATACTCAACTCTGTCAAACAACACTGTGGGGAATCCATCTTTCAACTATCACCTTGTTTCACTAAGTTAGTAATCTTTGAAATTCCTTGAGGGCAACTATGATAGAAGTGCCATATACTAAACTCTGTGATACAACACTGTGGGGAAATCATCATCCAGCTAACATGGTTTCACTAAGTTAGAAGTATTTTGAAACCCAGGCAAAGCCTACATGGAAAGTGCCATACTCAAGTATCTGAAACAACACTGTGCGGAAACATTCTTTCACCTAACATCTGGTTTCCCTAAGTTACAAGAGTTTGAAAACACATGCAGTACCTATGCAGATAGTGCCATACACTCAACTCTGTGAAAGAACACTGTGGGGAAACCATCTTTCAACTAACGTCTGGTTTCACTAAGGTAGAAGTGTTTGAAAACCTATGTGAGGCCTACAGGGAAAGTGCCATATACTCAAATCTGTGAAACAACAGTGTGGTGAAAAGATCTTTCAGCTAACATCTTGTTTCACTAAGTTAAAAGTGTTTGAAAAAGTAAGCGGCAAACTCTAAGGCAAGTTCCATATAGTCGACTCTGTGAAATCACCTTCTGAAGGAACCATCTTTCAACTAATCCCTTTATTCACTAAGAAATGTTTGAACACCTATGCGGGGAACTATGAGGACAGTGACATGTACTCAACTCTGTGAAAAAACATAGTGAAGAAACAACCTTTCAAATAATGTCTTGGTTCACTAAATTAGAAGGGTTTGAAAATCTAGGCCTAAATGTAAAATGTGAGTGTTGTATGCTCAACTCATTGAATTAAAACTTTGTCGAGAAACCATCTTTCAACTAACGTCTTGTTTCAAAGTTAGAAATGTTTGGAAACATTTCCAGGGGACTATATATAAGGAAAAGGCCACAATTTTAACTCTGTGAAAAAACACAATGGGGAAACATTCTTTCAAACAACTTCTTCTTTCAATGGGTCAGACTTGTGGGAGAATCTATGCAGAGAGCTATACGGAAACTACTCCATACTCAACTTTGTGAAATAACAGTGTGGGGAAACCACCTTTCCCCTAGCACCCTGTTTCACCAAGTTAGGTGTTTGATAACTTACACTGGGAACTATAAGGAAAGGGCCATATATTCAACTCTGAAAAAAACACAGTGGGAAAACCGTCTTTCAAGCAACTTCTTGTTTCAGTAGGTTAGATGTCTTTGACTCCCTATGCAGGGAAGTATAAGGAAAGTGCTATGAACTCCTCTCTGCGAATCCACAGTGGAGAAAGCTCCTTTCAACTACCTGTTTCCTTCACGGTCAGAAGTGGTTGCAAACATATGTGGGGAAGTATATGGAAAGTGCCATATACTTAACTTTGTGGAAAAACACTGTGCAGAAACCATCTTTCATATCACTTCTTGTGTCCGAAACTGCATTTCAAAAATCAATGCAACATCATGTAAGGAAAGTGCCGTGTTCACACTCTGTGAAACAACACTGGGGGGAACCCGTCTTTCAACTAACATCACATTTCAGTACATTGACCTCTAAGAAAATAACACTGAGGAACAGGTCTTTCAACCAACTTCTTGTTGAACCAAATTCTTAGCTCGACGTGTTTGAAAACCTGTGCGTGGAATTATAGGAAAGTCCATATACTCACTTCTGTGATAATACTATGGAGAAACCATCTTTCAAATAACTTCTTATTTCACAAACCTAGAAGTCTTTCAAAACCTATTCAGAAAATATAGGGGAATGGCACTGACTCACTGCTGTGAAATAATATTGTGGGGGAAACACCTTTCCACTAATTTCTTGTTTCACTAAGTAACAAGTGTCTGAAAACCTATGCCATAAACGAAGAGGAAAGTGCCAACTCTGTGGAAACACACCATGGACAAATGGCCTTTCAACTCACATTTTGTGTCACTACCGTAGAAGTGTTTGAAAATGTAAGTGGCAAGCTTGAAGGCAAGTGCCATAGTTTCAACAGTGTGGAGAAACTGTTTTTAAACTAACATCGTGTCTCATTGAGTTACAAATGTTTGAAAATCTATGTGGGGAACATTAAGGAAAGTTCCATATACTCAGCTCTCTGAAAAAAAAAAAAAAACACTGTGGATAAATCATCTTTCAACTAACGTCTTCCTTCACTAAGTTGGAAGTGACTAAAAATCTAGAACTAAATGTATAATGACAGTGCCGTACACTGAACTCCTTGAAGTAAAACCATGGAGAAAACATCTTTCAGCTAAAGTCTGGTTTCAAATTGAGTGGTGTTTGAAACCCTTTACAGGGATCTATAAGGAAAGGACTTCATGCTTAATTTGGAAAACACACTATAGCAAAACCGTCTTTCAGCCAACGTCTTGTTTCACTAAGTTATACGTTTTGGAAAACCTATCCTGACAACTATAAAGTGCCATATACTCAACTCTATGAAATAACATTGTGGAGGGACCATCCTTCAACTAATTCATTGTTTCACTACGAAGTGTTTGAAAACCTAGGCGGGGTACTCTAAGGACGGTGACCTAACCTCAACTCTGTGAAAAAATGCGGCAGGGAAACCACCTTTCAACTTACCTCTTGTTTCACTAAGAAGTGTTTGAAAACGGAAGCAGCAAATTCTAAGGCAAGTGCCATATACTCAAACTCTGTTTTACAAACAACACTGTGGGGAAACCATTTTTAAACTAACATTGTGTTTCATTGAGTGAGAAGTGCTTGAACACCTAATCAGGGGACACTAAAGAAAGTTCCCTATACTCAACTTTGTGGGTAAAAAAAAACACAACACTTTGGAAAACGCATTTGCCAATTAACTTCTTGATCACTAGGTTTGAAGTGTTTGAAAAACTATGTGGGAAATGATAAAGAAAGTGTCATAGACTCAACTTTGGGAAATAACTTGGTCAGGAAAGCTTCTTTCACCGAACATGTTCTTTCATGAAGTTAGAAGTGTTTGAAAATCTAGGCCTAAATGTATAATGAGAGTGTTATATGCTCAACTCTTTGAAATAAAACTGTCTTTCAACTAATGTCTTGTTTCAGACTTAGAAGTTTCTCAAAACCTTTACAGGGAACTATAAGGAAAGGGCCATATACTCAACTCTGAAAAGGCACTGTGGGGAAACTGTCTTTCAACCAACTTCTTGTTTCACTTAGACATGTTTGAAAACCTGTCCGAGGAATTATAAGAAAAGTGCCATATACTCCATTCTGAGAAACGATGCTGTGGAGGAAACCATGTTTCAAAAAACTTCTTGTTTCACTAAGTCATAAATCTTTCAAAACCTATGCAGAAAATATAGGGGAATGGCATAGACTCACTGCTGTGAAATAACATTGTGGAGGAACCATCTTTCAACTAATTTCTTGTTTCACTATGCAGCAAGTGTCAGAAAACCTATGTGGGCAATTATGAGGAAAGTGCCATATACCTAACTCTGTGGGAAAAAAAAAACGCTTTGGGGAAACAACCTTTCAACTAACATTTTGTTTCACTACCTTAGAAATGTTTGAAATGTAAGTGGTGAACTCGAAGTCAAGCGCTTAGAGCTGTGCCATATTCAACACTGTGAAACAACAGTGTGGAGAAAGCGTTTTTAAACTAACAGTGTTTCATTGAGAAGTGTTTGAACACCTATGCAGGGAAGAATAAGGAAAGTTCCATATACTCAACTCTGTGAAAAAACATTGTGAAGAAAGCATCTTTCAAATAACCTCTTCCTTCCCCAACTGAGAAGTGTTTGAAAATCTAGGCCTAGATGTATGACAGTACCATACACTCAATTCCTTGAAATAAAACCATGGAGAAACCATCTTTCAACTAACATCTTGTTTCACTATGTTAGAAGTGTTTGAAAACCTATGCAAGGAACTCTAAGAAAAGTGCAATATCCTCAACTCTGTGAAACAACAATGTTGAGAAACTTCCTCTCAACTAACATACCAAAGTAGCATCTTGTTTCACATACACCGCACTACAACCAACATTTAGCCAACACTCACCAAGGTGTACACACCAAACACAATCCACAAACCTACATTTTACACACCACAAACACCACACTTCAACCTCCCACAGTGCCTAGGGAACACATAAACACCAAACATATCACACAGAGAGAGAACATACCGCAAGTACCACACACATTCAAACCTCCTATGTACATTTTTATACTGTTTAAAAATTGCATGGGACACACACCCCATATATAAATGACATGCACAGTTTACATGTAACATATCCAACCCACTACATCACATAAATACACATAAATACTACATCACTAAATATCCATCACACAGTCCAAACACCACACACACACCACACTACCTACACAGAACATGTATTCCACACTCACACTTCACATATACCATGCAGAAAAATGCACACAACCACACATACACCAGAGACATACTGCTTATAAACCACATACACACACCCTTTCTATATACCACACACCTAAGAAACACAACACCCCAGTGCTCCACCCTTACCCTGCTACATCTCTGCTGCCCCTATCTGCCGATGGGTTGGCAGGAAAGACATACTAAACCAGGGCTTTCCCTCTCTATTTGAAGGAATAATTGAGGCCTCATGATGACAGTGCTTCAGGTGTGACCTGGATAGAGGTCCCTTTACCAAAGCCCATGGCTGCTTCTAATTCCTGAGACAGTCAACTTGCTAAAACACAGTGCTAGTCACTTCATTCATAACAGTGCCCCATTTCCATCCCTGATGAAGAGCTCTAGCACGCCAACTATTACTTTGAACCTCTTTGCTCTATTTTCAAAGGAGTTTCTCCCTGGGGTTCATTCCAAGTAAGTCTCTCAGAAGAACAGCCTCTGCTTTCAAGTGGAGAGTGTGGTGAAGTCCTTGTGAGTGTGCAATGGGTTTTGTAACAGGACCACCCCTTCATCTGGTTTCAGAAGTATATGGACATCAAGGGGCCTGGGACATTGGAGGATGCCCAGTGGAGAATGTTTGTATGTATGCTGGGTCAGAGGTTGCAAGAGAGAGCTGACTTCCTTTATGGGCTAAGAAGAAATGAAGTGAGACATCTTTCCAGATTGATCCAATTCCCGTTTGGAACATCGAGCTTTGGTCCACCTCCTAGTCATTTTCTTCCCATGGTTGTGTTTTAAAATAAATTTTTGTTCACACATAGGGGCCACAGAACTGTCACTCACTTAGCTGGCACCCTGAGATAGGCCATAGACTCCCAGTCTGGTCCTGTGCTCAGTGAGAGCTTTCAGGCTCTGCTATACCAAAGAAACGATGGTCTCTGAGTGGGTGGGTGGTGCTTGGCCTGCCCTGGTATAGAAGTTGTGATGGGGAGTGACGTTGCTTCACTTACCTGCTTGATCAAGTTGCCTTCTTTCTGAGAAGCAGACGGTTTGCACATGGTCAGTATGAACCAGGAGTGGGTCAGCATGGGAAGAGCCCATTCCAAGAATGGGGAATGAAGTCCTTGTCCCAGACTCCTGAGCAAGAGCCAGCAGAACCCAAGAGCTACAAGCTCAAACACTGCTGCCTCCAAAAAATGATGAAAATACTGGAAGGGACAAAGCCAGAAATCTCTGGCTCCTGAAGAAAGACTTCAGGCTTCTTGATGAGAAGGCTCCTGTGTGTAGTCCTTCAGAGGGCTCCCTTTGCCTAAGCCCACAGGAATTTCTTATTCCTGATACAACCAGGTTGATAGGAGATTGTGATGGTTATTTCTGTTTCAACATTCTCCATATGTCAGCTCTAATGAAGAAATCTGGCACTCTGTGTCTCCATTTAACACAACTTGACTCCCTTCTTGAAATAAAAACAAATAAGGTTCTGTTTAAACCCAGTGTGTGAGAGATACACTGTCTTCCCTCAAGTTGGAGTCTGCCAGTGCCCATGTTATGGTGATAGGTTTTGCTTGGGCCCCTCTCAATTTGCTATCAGAAATGTGTGGCCAACCAACATCCTAGGGTATTTGAAGGTGCCCAGGGAGAATCCTTGTGGGTAGGCTAAGCCACCAGTTAGGGGCAGATCCCACCTCCCATGTGGGATGATGGAAAGGGAAGGCAGATATCTATTTCCTACATTTGACCAATGCCCATTTGAAATGAAGGACCATGACTCACCTCGTAGTGATTCCGATCACATTGCTGCTTTTCTAACTTGTTCTGAGTTCACACACCAAGACCAAGGGGCTGTCCCATACCAACGAAGGTCCAAGGATTGGAGTTGAGGTTTCAGGCCTCTCCTGAGTCAATGCAGAGCTCTCAGAGTCAGATACCTGAGAGGACAGCTAGCATGCCTGTCCCTGAGCCCTCGGTGCATAGCAGGCCACAGTATCGTGGGAATGGGTAGCCACATGAACTTCCCACCCTAATTGCCTGAGACACACTCATTTAGAAGACAAGGCAGACTGTAAATGTGCAGCATGCTTCGTGAACTTAGCACACAAAGAGCCTTTTGAATAAATGGTGCACCATAGTCTCATTCAAACCTATTGATCATCACAAGGAAGCATATTCTTCATGACTCAGAATAACTGGTGACCCTATCTACTGACACGATGTTCAGAAGGACAACAGAAGCCAAGGCTTCCCTCTATTTCTTAAGGGATAATGATGGACTCTTGCTCACAAGGCTCCGAGGGGAATCCTTTGAGGTACTCCTTCAGCCAAGCCAACAAAGGGTTCTTGAGATGCTTGAACAAGCCAGTGTGCTAATATATTGTGTTGGTCAGATTGTTCTAAACATTACCCAAGTCTCATAGTTAATGAAGAACTTCTCCACCACGGTTCCTCTTGTGATCCCCACAAAGTCAGTTGTGCAGAGTCATAGCACTAGCTTGCAAATATCCAGTGTGGACCAGCCCTTGTGACTTGTGGCCCAGGTTGAGCCAAAGGAGCCCTGGCATTTTGGTTTTAGGACTTCATGGACATCCAGAGCCCTAGGCCATTTGAAGGGGTCCAGCCGAGAACTGTTTGTGTGGAGGCTGGGACAGATGTATCAGGGGGGAGCTGGCCCCCATGCCTAGGGAAAATGAAGTTTAATATGTCCCATCCACGTTGATCACATTCCCATTGGATGGAAATATTGAACTCCCGTTGGTCCAGGCTGGAGCCATTCCTTTACTGAGCCATTCTGACTCAGCCTTTGTTCAACCTTAGGAGCCATGGAGCTTGCACTTACACAGAGGGCACCAAGGGGTGGGCGTTGGGTTCCCACTCAGTCCCGTGCTCACTGACAGCCATGGGCATGAGATATCCCAAAGGAGAATAGCCCTCCAATCCTTGAGCTTGGTGATTGGTTGTTTGTAGCAAGGGGTGGGGGGTGGGGAGCCAGCTTGCCTCATTGCTCTGCCTGATGGAAGGGCCTGCCTTCTGAAAAGCAGACAGTTCATACAGGAGCAGGAGGCTCCGGAAGCTGGTCAGCACAGAAAGAGCCCTTTACAGGAAGAGGGCCCCAATTCCCCTTTCCACACTTTGGAGCAAGACCTGGGGGCACCTGACGGACACAGCACTGTTACTGCTCACTCCATTCAGTGATGGGAAAAGTAAGGGTTCTCTAGGTCCTTCTGAAGGAAGAAGGCAGGCCTGTTGCTGATAGGGCTCCCAGATGCAGACGCTAGATGGCGCTGTTGCCTAAGGCTTCTGGTGTTTCTTCTTCCCATAGCCATGTTGCCAGAAGCTGGTGCTGCACACTTCCTTCTGCATGTAATTCCCATTTAAATCTCTGAAGAGCTCTAAGCCCCCCTTATCCACCTTTACACATCTTTGCTGTCTTGTAGAAACAAGGTTCTTCCCACAATCCGTTCAGAGTCAGTGTCTCACGGTCATATCCTCTGCCTTCCAGCTGGGAGTCTGACTCAGTTCTTGAGACTGTGGGAGAGATTTTGGCCACAGGGCTCCATCTTCATTAATTCATTGGGTTCCAGAAGTATGTGGTCATTCAGAGGCCCAGGCCAATAAAAGGGTCCTAGCAGAGGATGTTTGTGTGTAGTTTGGGCGAGAGATTTGGTCAAGGAGCTGGCCTTCTCCTGGGTCAAGGGAAAACGAAGTAAGACCCTTTCTTTCCAAGTGGATCCCAATTCCTACTGGTATGTCGAGTTTTGCACCTCCTTGTGTCTGTTTCCTTCACCTTGCTGCATTTTCGACAAATTTTTTGTCTCCTTTAGGAGCTCTGGAGCTATCAGAAACTCAGATAGCTGATCCGGGTAGTCATCAAACTCCCACTCTGTTCCTGTGCTCAGTGAGAGCTCTCAGGCTCTGAACTAACAAAGAAAAGATGGCCTTTATTGCCTGGAAGATTGGTGACTGGCCTACTGTGATATGGAAGGGGAAGGGGAGCCAGCTTGCCTTGCTATCCTGAATGACTGCGTTGCCTTCATTCTGAGAAGCAGACAGTTTGCACATGAGAAGTATAGAAAAGGAGAGGGTCAGCACAGGGGAAGCCCTTTCCAGGAACAGGGAATGATTTCCTTGTTCCACACTCCTGAGTAAGAGCCAGCAGAACCAAATACCTAGAGCTCAAAACTGGGGCCTATATCAACTGACAGAACATGTGGGAAGGACAGACATAGCCAGAAACCTCTGTCTCCTAAAATCAGAATGCAGGACTCCCAGGCATATTCCTTCAGGGGGCTCCCTTTGCCTAAGCCCACAGGCATTTCTTAATCCGGATACAACCAGGTTGATAGGAGAGACTGTGCTGGGTACTTATTCTCAAAATTCTCCACATCTCATGTGTGAGAAAGAACTCTGGCAGTCTGTGTCTCAATGTCCACCACTTATCATTTTCTTGAAAAACAGTGCTGCATGGAATTTATCAGAGACAGTGTCTTTGAATAATGTCCTCTTCCTTCAGCACCGGAGTCTGGCGGTGTCCTTGTGGTTATGATATAGGTATTGCAGTGGGCCCCTCTAAATTTGGCTGCAGAATTATGTGACCATCTCCAAACCTAGGGTGTGTGAAGGTTCCCAGGCAGAATGCTTGTGGGCAGGCTCAGCCAGAAGTCAGGGGTAGATCCTACCTCATGTGTGCTTAGAGGGTGAGGGAAGACAAGATATCTCTTTCCTCGATTTGATCAGTGGCCTTTTGAATGCAGAACTTTGACTCACCTGGTAGTCATTCTTATCCCATTTCTGCTTTTCTAACTTGACCTCACTTCACACACCAAGGCCATGGGGCTTTCCTGTAAACAAGCAAGTTCCAAGGATGAACATGTAGGTTCCAGAACATTCCTGAGTCAAGGCAGGGCTCTCAGAGTCTGATATCGCTGAAGAGAGCTATCCTATACATTCTGTCCTTGAGCCCTCAGTTCATAGCAGGCTACTGTATCATGGGAATGGGTACCCACATGGACCCCCGGCCCTAATTGATGGACATACCCGCACGTAGAAGAAGAGACAGGTTGTGCAAGTGCAGCATGCTCCATGACCTGACCAGTGCACAAAAAGCCTTTTGAATGTATCCTGCACCAGGCCTTGTTCCCACCACTTGATCCTCCCATGGAAGCACATTCTTCATATCTCAGGGTCATTCAGGCCCCTATCTTCTGATATGATGTGCAGAAGCAGACAAAAAGCCACTGTTTTCCTCTACTCCTTAAGGGAGAATATAGGTCTCTTGCTCCCAGGGCTCCAAGTGGCTCCCTTTGGACAACTCCTGTGGCCAAATCCCACAAAGTCTTCTGATTTCTGAGCAAGCCAGCTTGCTGATATATTGTGCAAGTCAGTTTATTCTAAACATTATCCAATTCTCATCCTTAATGAAGAACTCTTGCCCTAGGCTTATTAAGTCTCATGACATTGCTGTTTATCCATCAACGTTTGTCTTGGGCTCCATACAAATTCTGTCTTGCACAGTAATAGATCCACCTTGCAAATGAACAATGTGGACCAGCCCTTGTGGCTTGTGTGACACGTTGAGGTTAAAGGGCCAGCAGATTTATTTCAGGACTACATGGACATCCAGAGACTTAGGGCATGGAAAGGGGTCCAACCAAGATCTGTTTGTGTGGAGGTTGGGCCAGAGGTATTACGTGTGAGGTGGCCTTCATGCTGGGCCTAGGGGAAATGAAGTTTAACATGTCCCATCCCCATTGATCACATTCCCATTGGATGGAAATATCGCACACGTTGGTCCTGGCTGCAGCCATTCACTTTCCCTTAATGTCTTTCTGACTCAGTCTTTGTTCACTCTTAGGAACCATGGAGCTGGCACTCACTCAGAGGGCACCAAGGGGTGGGCATCGGGTTCCCACTCAGTCCCACGCTTGATGACAGCCATGAGTATCGGCTATCCGAATATCCAAATATCAGAATAGCCCTCCTATTCCTGTGCTTGGTGATTGGCTGTTTGCAGCAAGAGGTGGGGAGGGGAGCCAGCTTGCCTCATTGCTCTGCCTGACGGAGGGGCCTGCCTTCTGAAAAGCAGACAGTTCACACAGGAGCAGGATGCTCCAGAAGCTCAGGATCCCAGAAAGAGCCCTTTACAGGAAGAGGGCCCCAATGCCCCTTTCCTCTCTTTGGAGCAACAGCGGGGGACACCTGATGGTGACAGCACTGTCACTGCTCACTCCATTCAATGATGGGAAAAGGAAGAAAAGCAGACAAAGTCCAGGACTCTCTAGGTCCTTGTGAAGGAAAGAGGCAGGCTTGTTGCTTTCAGGGTTCCCAGATTCGGATGCTAGAGGGAGCTTTTCCTAAAGCTTCTGGTGTTTCTTCTTCCCATACCCAGGTTGCCAGGAGCTGGTGCTGGGCCCTTCCTTCTCCATATAATTCCCCTTCCAAACTCTGAAGAGATCTGGCCCTCCTTATCCACCTTTACACATCTTTGCTTTTTTGTAGAAATAAGGATCTTCCCACAATTCGTTCAGAGTCAGTGTCTCACAGTCGTTTCCTCTGCCTTACACCTGGGAGACTTGTCCACTCCTTGGGACTGTGGAAGAGATTTTTGCCACAGGGACCATTCATTAATTCATTGGGTTTCAGAAGTATGTTGTCATTCAGGGGCCCAGGGTATTTGAAGGGGCCCAGCAGATGTTTGTGTGTAGACTGGGCCAGAGATTTGGGCAGGGAGATGGACTCCTTGTGGGCCCAGGGAAAAGAAAGGAAGACATCCTCTTTCCAAGTGGATCCCATTCCTGCTGGAGAATGTCGAGCTCTGGCCCTTCTCGTGCTCATTTCCTTCCACTTGGTGCATTTCTGATCATTTTTTTTTCTCCCATGGGAGGCATGGATCTGTAACTCATTTGGCTGGCACTCCTTGGTAGGCCGCAAATTCCCTCTCTCTTCCTGTGCTCAGTGAGAGCTCTCAGGCTCTGAACTAACAAAGGAAAGAAGGCCTTTAGTCCCTGAGTGCTTGGGGATAGGTCTGCTGTAGTATGGAAGGTGGAGGGAGCCAGCCTACCTCACTGACCTGGATGATTGAGTTGCCTTCATTCTGAGAAGCAGTTTGCACATGGGCAGTATGGGCCAGGAGGTGGTCAGGACGGGGA
Source organism: Herpailurus yagouaroundi (assembly GCF_014898765.1). Classification (NCBI taxonomy): domain Eukaryota; kingdom Metazoa; phylum Chordata; class Mammalia; order Carnivora; family Felidae; genus Herpailurus; species Herpailurus yagouaroundi. The sequence goes on along the minus strand of NW_024420241.1, from coordinate 1,041,979 downwards.
AAGCCCTTTCCAGGAATAGGGAACAATGTCCCTGTTCCAGACTCCTGAGCAAGAGCCAGCAGAACTCAGTAGCTCCAGCTCACACACTGATACCTCCATCAACTGATAGAAAACGTGGGAGGGAGAAACATAACCAGAAATATCTGGCTCCTAAGGAAAGAATGCAGACTTCTTGCTGACAGTCGCTCCCAGGTGTAGTCAGTTGTTCAGAAGGTTGCCTTTGCCTAACCCCACAGGCACTTCTTGTTTCAGATTCAACCAGGTTGATAGGAGACTGTGCTGGGTACTTCATTCTCAACATTTCCTACATCTCATGTGTGATGAAGAACTCTGGCCGTCTGTGTCTCCATGTCCACCCATAACCCTGTTTTTTAATAAGGTTCTGAATGGAATGTATTCAGAGCCATTGTCCTAGAGGAATATTCTCTTCTTTTGGCTTGTGAGTCTGACGGAGTCCTTGTGATGGTGAGATAGGTCTTGCAATGGATAGGCCCCTCTCAATCTGGTTTCAGAATGATGTGACATCATCAAACCTAGGGTGTGTGAAGGCACTGAGGCAGAATACTTGTGGGTAGGCTCAGCCAGAGGTTAGGGGTGGATCCTGCCTCATGTGTGGGAAGACAGTAGGGAAGATAGACATCTCCTTCCTTGATTTGACCCGTATCCATTTGAACACAGGATTTTGATTGACCTGGGAGTCTTTACCAACCCATTGCTGTTTTTCTAACGTGGTCTCAGTTCACACACCAAGGCCATGGGGCTGTCCCATACACAACCAATGTCCATGGATTGGAGGTGAGTTTCTAGGCAGTTCATGACACAATGCAGGGCTCTAAGATTATGATGTCTGAGAGGACAGTTAACACTCCTGTCCCTGAGCTCTCAGTGCTCAGTAGGGTATAGTAACCAGGGAATGGGTAGCCACATTGACTCCCACCTCTAATTGATGGGGATACTCTCATTCAGAAGAACAGTCAGTCTGTGCACGTGCAGCTTGCTGCATGACCTGATCAGCGCACAAAACACCTTTTGAAAAAAACAGTGCACTACGGCCTCATTTCCATCTCTTGATCATCGCGTGGAAGCACCTTCTTCATACCTCAGAGTCACTGCTGCCCCTATCTACTGATATGATGGGCAGAAACACACCAAAAACCAAAGTTTCCCTCTATTTGTTAAGGGAGAATGAGGCTATCTTGCTCACAGGGCTCCAAGGGGCATCCTTTGGAGTATTCCTGTAGCTGAAACCCACAAAAGATTTTTCTGACTCCTGACCAAGCCTGCTTGCCCCTCTATTGTGCTGGTCAGTGTTTTCTAAACATCACACAATTCTCATCCTGAACAAAGACCTGTGACCCTAGGAGTATCGAGTTTCATGAGAGTGCTTTATTATCCATCAAGGTTCATCTTGGGGTCCATAAAATTCTGTCAAAATAATAGCTCAGGCTTGCAAATATCCAATGTGGACCAACCCTTGTGTCTGTGTGACAGGTTGAGCCAAAGTGACTCTGGCACTTTGGTTTCAGGACTCCATGGACATGCAGAGCCCTAGGCCATTTGAAGGGGTCCAGCTGAGAACTGTTTGGGTGGAGGCTGGGTAAGCCATATTAGAGGGGAGCTGGTCTCCTTGCTGGGCCTAGGAGAAATGAAGTTTAACGTGTCTTTTTCACATTGATCACATTCCCATTGGATGGACATATCGAACTCCCTTTGGTCCTGGCTTCAGCCAGTCCCTTTCACTGACAGTCTTTCTGACTCAGTCTTTGTTCACCCTTTTGAGCCATGGAGCTGGAATTCACACAGAGGGCACCAAGGGATGGGCTTTGGGTACCCACTCAGTCCCTCACTCAGTGACAGCCATGAGCGTGGGATATCTGAAAGGAGAATAGCCCTCCAATCCCTGAGCTTGGTGATTGGCTGTTTGTAGCAAGGGGTGGGGGGAAGGGAGCCAGCTGGTCTCATTGCTCTGCCTGATGGAGGGGACTTCCTTCTGAAAAGCAAACTGTTCACATATGCAGGAGGCTCCAGAAGCTGGTCAGCCCAGAAAGAGCCCTTTACAGGAAGATGGCCCCAATGCCCCTTCCCACACTTTGGAACAACAGCTGGGAAGCATCTCATGGCTACAGCACTGTCACTGCTCACTCCTTTCAGTGCTGGGAAAACAAGAAAAGCAGAAAAATTCCCAGAGCTCTCTAGGTCCTTCTGAAGGAAGAAGGCAGGCCTGCGGCTCCCAGGGCTCCTAGATGCAGACTCTAGAGGCCTCTTTTGCATAAGTTCTCAGGTGTTTCTTCTTCTTCCCACAGCCAGTTTGCCAGGAGCAGGTTCTGGGCACTTCTTTCTCCATATAAATCCCCTTCCTATCTCTGAAGAGCTCTGGCCCTCCTTATCACCATCACACACCTTTGTTCGTTTTTAGAAACAGGGTTCTTCCCACAATCAGTGCAGAGTCAGTGTCTCACAATCATGTCCTCTGCCTTCCATCTGGGAGTCTGACGCAGTCCTTGTTACTGTTGGAGAGATTTTCCCACAGGGCTCCATCTTCATTAATTCATTGTGTTTCAGAAGTATGTGGCTCTCAATAGGCCCAGGTTTCTGTAGTTGCCCCAAAACGGATGTTTGTGTGAAGGGTGGGCCAGAGATTTGGGCAGAGAGCTGGCCTCCTTTTGACCAAGGGACAATGAAGGAAGACGTCTTGTTTCCAAGTGGGTCCCAATTTCCACTGGAAATGTCAAACTTTGCCCCCCTTGGGCCTATTTCCTTCCCCTTGCTTTATTTTTGACTTTGATTCCCCCCTCAGGAGCCACACAGCCATCACTCACTCAGCTGGAACCCCTGGGTAGGCATCAAACTCCCATTCTGCTCCTGTGCTCAAGGAGAGCTCTCAGGCTCTGATCGAACAAAGGAAAGATGGCCTTTAGTCCCTGAGTGTTTGATGCTTGGCTTGCTGTGGTATGGGATGTGAAGGGGAGCCATCTTTCCTCCCTGATCTGGATGAATGAGTTGCCCTTGTTCTGGGAAACACACAGTTTGCACCTAGGCAGTATGGACCAGGCCATGGTCAGTACAAGAAGAGCCTTTTCCAGGAATAGGGAACTAAGTCCTTGTTCAAGACTCTTGAGCAAGAGCCAGGAGAACCCAATAGCGACACCTCAAATTCTGCTGCCTCCATCAATTGCTACAAAAAGTTTGAAGGACAGACATAGCTAGAAATCTCTGGCTCCGAAAGAATGAATGGAGGTTTCTTGCTGACAGGGCTTTCAGGTGTGCCCTTTCAGAGGGCTCCCTTTGCCTAAGTCCATGGGCATTTCTATTTCCAGATACAAGCAGCTTGATAGGAGACCATGCTGGGTACTTCATTCTCAACATTCTCCAAATCTCAAGTGTGATGAAGAATTCTGAGAGCCTGTGTTCTGTTTCCATCACTTAGCCTTTTTTGTCCAAAGAGTTTCTGCATGGAGTTTATCCAGAGTCAGTGTGTTAGAAGAATATCCTCTTCTTTCAGCTTGGAGGTTTGGCCGTGTCCTTTGGATGGTGATATAGGTTTTACTTTGGGTCCTCCTCAAGATCGTTTTAGAATTTGTGGCCAACCCCACACCTTGGGTATGTGAAGATACCCAGGGAGAATGCTTGAGGGTAGTTGAAGCCAGTGGTTTGGGGAGGATCCTGCCTCCTGTGTGGGAGAAGATGAAGAGATGATAGAGATATCTCCTTCTTTGATTTGACCCATGCCCATTGGAATGCAGAGCTTTGACTCAACTTCCTATCCCGTTGCTGCTTTTCTCACTTGGCCACAGTCACCCACCAAGATCATAGGGCTTCCCTGTCCACAAGCAAATTCCAAGGATTGGAGGTGAGTTTCCAGTCATTTCCTGAGTCAATAGAAGGCTCTCAGAATCGGATGTCCCAGGGGTCAGCTGACCCTCTGTCCCGTAGCTCTTGTTGCTTAGCCGGTTATTATAGCAAGAGTAAATAATTGCTCTTCTTTGGCAACAAATTTCTCCCTGGAATCTTGTCAGAGTCAGTGTCTCAGAGTCATATCTTTTCTTATTAAGTGAGGAGTCTGGTACAATCCTGGTGAGCGTGCAAGAGATTTGGCCACAGGGGGCGTGGGAATTGGGTTTCAGAATTTGTGGACATCACTAGGCCTAGGGTATCTACAGGTGCCCAGTGGAGAATGCTTGTGTGTAGGCAAGCCGGAGGTTTGAGGAAGGGAGCTGGCCTCCTGTTGGAATCGAGATTTAATT
>NW_024420241.1:940790-982735 GCF_014898765.1 Herpailurus yagouaroundi | reverse complement strand
TCTTTTTTTTTCTTTTTTTTCTTTTCTTTTTCTTTTTTCTTTTTTTTTTTTTTTTTATCATACCGGCAATTTCTCAAGCTTCTGCCATGAGTAGACTGGTCAGCTTCCAGGGTGTGGCTGGAGCAGGGCTGAAGATTGGACTTAAGTCAGTCTTCCAAGTCTGGGGCTCCTCAGACTTGGCTCTCTTGACTCTGGAGTGGTGGCCCATGGAGTGATACCTGTGTGAGGCCCAGTCTCCTGTGGTTTGAGAGGGTCTTTTTTAGACATTCAGTCTGCCCCACAGCACAAAGTACAGGCTTACATCCTGGTCCCCTTTATGGGTGATGATGGTGCCAGCTTTGGTATGATGGGGCAATACCTAGCTGTTCAAGAGGAAGTGGTCACTGGGTCCCCTGCAGGTCCAGATAGTGGGACCCCAGTAGGATCAGGTGGCTGGCCATGAGTCTTGGCTCCTTGGCCATGAGTCAGCTGAGGTGCTGACCGCCAGCTTGGAACCACACACGGGGCTGGTGAGGTCCAGGAGGCCGGGGCTGGGGAAGAGGTGCAGGGGCTGGATCTCATGGCTGAAGGCCTGAAAGGTGTCCCACTGCAACCTCACTATGATGATCTGCACCACCTGCACCAAGCTCTCAGGGTACTTGGTGAACACAGCAGAGAAGGTCGCCACTGGCAGTTGCAGCACCGTAGAGTCTCAGGCTGCCTGGGCAGACACAATGCCCTGGGGGTGCTGGTGGCTGGTGATGATGTCCAAGATGTTCAGGAAGCTCTTGACGCTGTCCCCAGGGACCACTTCCTTCATCACACACTTCTTCCCATCAGGCCCTGGCAGACAGAGCTCCAGTAGCCCATCCTGCACCACACAGATACTGGCATCCAGCTGGCCTGGCTAGAAGACATAGTCACCCTGGCTGAGCTGCTGGAAGACCATGTGTCAGCAGAGTTCCAGGAATTGCAGCTTCTCGAAGTGGCCCAGCACCTGGACATTCTTGAGCATGTAGAGAACCTCGGAGGGCAGGTGCGAGTTAGCCAGGTCATTCTCATCAAGTCAGCTTCAGCACCGTGGGCAGGGGCTCCTTCCATTACAGTGTTGGTACCTCTTTTTGAATGTGCAGGATCTTAAATACCTGGAGCCATCCAGGGCTGGAGTTTTCTGCACTTTCAGTCTGCATACCCGCAGTAGGGTGGATACAGCTATGACCAGCACCATGACTCCAGACCCAATCATCATGCCCAGCACCTCCTTATTTGGCTGCTTTGTCTGCCAGACGATTTTCTCATGCTGTAGGGTTGTCTCCATTCTGGTGTCCTTTGCGGTGTAGAATTGTAACTTCTTTTGGAAACCAGACAGCCTCGAGGAGCTTTCTTCTCCGCTGTGGTGAGGCCCCTCTCTTTGTAGATTGCCCCATGTATGTGTACAGTAACAGAGGTGTCCTGGGAGTCGTTTGACTCGCTTGTCCTTGCTAATGGTGAGGGCTTGCATTAAGGCATGTCACTGCATACCCTACCTTTTGAATGCCCCCCATGATGAAACTGCTACCATCATTGAATAAGGTGAGGACTGAGTTCTGTCCAACCTGGTCATGCAGATCTGGACAGCTTGCAAATACTTTATCGTTCACCTCATAACAGTCATGATCTGGTTTCCCTTTCTCAGAAGGTAGGAAAGTTGCAAGGTTCAGCGTCTGCACTGTTTTAAGAGTGACCAGCAGATTTTCACAGAGAAGCCCCTGGTGTTGTGCTAGCCAAGAGTTGGAGAGGCATGAGAATTTCTTATCATGGACAAAAAGATTCCACACTGAAACAATCTGTGGCCAGCCACAACCTGCTGGGAAGGACCCTCAAGGATGCACAGTGGTACATCGACCTTATCACCTGAAATCTGAGAGAAGTAAGCCCCCCACCAACCTACCACACCACTGCCTATCATCTCTCCTCCTCCCCCAGTATGAGCCCAGTTCTGGCTCTGCAGATATTGGCAGCAAGGGGTAACAATCCTTGGGCCTCTGCGGCCTTCCTTTTTCACCCAGGGCTGAGACCTGCCACCTCTCCCAGGCTGAGACACAGCAAAGTTCTCTTAAATGAACACCAGAACATAAATCCACTCCACCATCAAGAGTCACCTCAGGGCACAATCTCAGCCCCCTCCTTGGGGCTTCTGAAACACACGTCTCTCTGACCCAAGCAGGTACTGAGATATGACTTCACAGAACGAATCAACCTCTCAGCCCTCCATATCACTGTGCTCCTGTGGGCGGAGAGACATCAACACCCCTGGCTGTAGTTGGAGATGTAGGAAAATGCAGGAGCCAGGGGCAGGGGTAAAAAACGGAAGTGGCTGTACCACATTTTCTGAAATTCACTTTAAAAGGCTTTTGCATATTCTGCAGGCCAAGGGCTGATGCCTGCCCTGAGGCAGGCTTTATCTCTAGGAAGGCGACTTTGGCCTCTGTCCAGGCAGGGTGTTCTCAGTCTGGCCCTACCAAGAGATTATAGAGTGGTCTTGCTATTGGTGAAAATCTGGGAATCCAGATTCAGCAGAATCTCACAGCCCCCAGGAATTCTCGTAGCCCCCTCTCAGTTTTGGGCTAGGTTAGGGAGGTGATAACCTTTTTCTCTGGCTTTAGTGCTCTCTTTCCATTAGACTCGATACCCTGAGTCTGACAGGAGTTGGAGGAGGACCGTTATGCCCTCTGTACTCTTGGGTATTGCTGGCAAATAGGAAGTCATTGACATGCTGGAAAAGGGTGTGGCCTCCCTCAGAAAGCCGGCAAGGCCTCCGGCCAGTGTCTCCCCAAAAAGGGCAGGTGAGTTTTTAAACCCCTGTGGGAGGTGGGTCCAAGTCAGTTGCATTTGACACCCTGTGTCTGGTTTGGTCCATTCAAAGGCAAACAAGGGTTGGGTTGGGGGGTCAAGCAGAGGCAGAAGAAGGAATCCTTTGAGTCTAGACAGGTAAACCAGCTGGCAGAGCCTGGGATCTAGCTGAGGAGGGTGTACGGGTTCGGGACCACCAAGTGTAAGACTTGAACTGGTCAGTACCCTCCTCCCGGTTTCCTGACTGGCAAGAATGGGTGTTCCAGGGTGACTGGCATTCAACCATCATGCCTGATTTCTTGAGTGCCTACCCTTGCCTCTTGTGGAAGGGGGCATTTCCTCTGTATCTGCGGTTGAGCCCCTGGGATTAACTCTACAGTGACAGGGGCCTTGTAATCTCTTACCGTGTGGCTCCTGAATTCACATAAAACTCAAATAGTTTGGCCCCCTACTTTTATTTTGATCGTGGGTTCATGGGTGCCAAGAAGAAGTGAGCTTGGCCCCCCTCAATCTGAATCTATTCCTGCTTTAATGTCCTTTCTCCTTGCAGCAGGCACATTGTTTTCTTACTAACGAGGTTTTGGGCCTCCCCCCTTTTAGCGGCTGGACCTTCCCTGTCCTTTTGTCATGTCTCTCTTGTGTCTCAAGGTCAAACGGGGTGTAAGCCTTGCATAGTATCTCATAATAATCTCAGGGGGGTTTCCCTTGAGCTGGGCATATCCATGGGCTTCTTTGCCCCTGCTCAGATCCCCCAGAAGAGAGACTCTTGGTACCAGAGGCTGTGGACCAGCATCTGGAGAGTGCCGAGAGTGCCTGCGCTTGGCAGAGGGTACAATCTGGCCACTGGTGTGGGAAGAGAGAATCTGCCATGCCCAGAGGTGGTGGGGAGACCAAAGGTGGCAGAGTATCAGGAACCAGGAGGTTCATATGGCAGGGGCAAGATTGGTTCTTCTTCTGGTTCACCGGCGAGGATTTTTGGAGGTCAGGACTTATATAGAAACTGATAAGGGTAACCTGGGTCTCTGGCGACAACATGCCAGATGTAGCGGACCGTTGGGACATCCAAGGTTCCCTCTGAGGGCCCTCCTACACCAAAAGTGGGCCATTCTAACTCACATAAGGTCCTTAACTTGCCAGGGGTTATCTTAATTCCATAGTCTCCCCGAAACCCCTTCTTTGTTCTGTCCCAATCCCATAATGTTCCCGTGAGGCAGAGTCGCAAAGACAGACAGAGGGTTAGGGGTGCCCCTTCTAATGAGGAGATCAGTCAGATGCCCATCTGGCTGTGTCCCGAAGGAACTTAGGTGACGCCTAGCTGTAGCAGTCTCAGCTTTGTGACTTACAATCGGAAACAATTCCAATGCCACCATAGACTGTATGCAATTCACCATGGAATCGCAGATGGGCCCACTCAGACTCCGTGGACTTTTGGGGACATTAAGGGTGTCCTCCCATTGAGCCACAGAATCAAACTCAGCAGGCAAGCCAAGCTGAATTGTACATTCACACTCACATACACACCAGAGGTTATTACATTCCTCCCACAGAATTTCTACAGATGAGACCACTGAGGTCTCTGGGGAGTGATCGGGTCCCCCTTCCACCACTATGGGTGGGCAGGACAGGACAGAATTGGGTCCCGGGCCTTACCAGTATCCAACGTCGGGTCCAGATCCTCACCTGCCAAGTATCCTTGAGTCCACCAGGAACGGTGGAGCGGGGCTGGTGTGAGGCAACCGAGTGGGAGACTGCCAGAATTCAGGCAGGGCTAGCCTTCTCCGTTGCGATTCCTCATCTCGTCACCGCCTTGCCGGTTTCCCAAACCGGTGGCAACAATGGGCCAGCACAGTTGGGTTTCCCGGTCAGGGAACCAAATGTTACGTAAACTGGTATGGATCACTTGGCAGAAGAACCAAGGGGCATTCGGAGATCTTGGAAGGCAGAAGGTTTATTTTCTACTGGTCGGCTCAGAGGAGATAGTTCTCCAGAGGTCTGAGCCCAGAGCATCAACAGAGGGGACAATTTATAGCCTGTAACTTCTGCATTCCTCATTAGTAGTAATTTGGTGCCTGCAGCAACAGGGCAGGAAGAAGAACCTGGAAGGGGAGTCTTCAGGCAGGGACTGGAATTCCCTTGTCAGTCCTTTTCTGCTAACTCATAACAGATTTTTCCCTATCATGACATTCCTCAGACACTCCTGGCTGTTCAAGGACAAAGGAAAGGACAGAAAACAAGTGGTTAAGCTGATAGAGCCTCCATCAATTGACAAGTATCTTGGTAAATAACAAGAAAAAGACAGGAGCCTTTCTCTCCAGAAACCTATGAACTCCTTTTCCTGGAGCCCCTCCATAGTGATGTGAGGAACAAAGGCAAGAAAGAAATGACAGATAAAACTGAATTTCCTGGGGCCCCTGGGTGGCTGAGTCCCTGAAGCCTCCAACTTTGGCTCAGGTCATCATCTCACAGTTCCTGAGTTCCAGCCCAATGTGGGGCTCTGCGCTGACAGCTCAGAGCCTGGAATCTGCTTCAGATTCTGTCTCCCTCTCTCTCTGCCCCTCTCCTGGCACATATTCTGTCTCTCTCTCTCTTTCTGTCTCACTCTCTCCTCTTCTGTCTCAAAAAATACACGTTAAAAAAATTAAAATTTAATTTCCTTGTCACCACTGACAAACATTTGAAGCTGGCAGAGTAAAATGCTTCTCAGGAACTCCCTATTGCCTTAATGTTAATATTTTGCTAGAGGTGAAAAGCAACCTTAGCTTGACAATAGCTAGGCCTCCAGTAATCTTTGAGTCTTTAGCACATGAAAGTGCTTGTCACTTGCCATTTGACTTTACCTTCCCCAAGCCCATATTATATAACCAGTCATTCTTCACATTATTAATAACAACAGTAGCAATAATAATAATAATAATAATAAAATAAACCCCAAACACACTGAGAACCAGAGTTCTTCACCTCAGGTGAAAATGGAATGACCTTTGACAAGAACACCATTTCCTAGGAATTTGGTGTCAGCAGAGTAATAGGGAAACACCTGGGGGTTTGGGATGAAAGAAAGCACCAGTCACAAGAACATGATTACTGAGCTAGATAGGGCAGGAAGGCTTCTGGCACTCATGATCTAACTGAATGTTGGCTTCTTTGTGCTGTCTGGCAGCTGTTATAGGTTGCGATCGCTTATGAACTCTGGACAGCAAAAACAGGATCAAAACAAATTTATTACAGCCAGGCCAGACAGGAAAATACAACAGGTCCCAAAAGTCTGGCCCCGAACAAGCTTTGGGAATGTCTTATATAGGCTGTATTGACCACTCGAGTTGCAAAGGGTGGCAGTTTGAAAGGGCGAGCACCAAGTACACAGTCCTGAAGAATTTTAAAATATAACTTGTTGACTCTAGCTAGTTAAGAGCTGAATCATTAGTCTTCAATCTAGTTCGAACAGAATGCGGTGCCCGAGAATAGGGAAGGGTGATTACACCAAGCAGGTTTACAGAAGCTCAAACAAGCAGTTAAGATGAAGTTCTATTTCTTAGTAACTCGGCAAATGTGTCTTAAAGCAGAACTAACATCTAGGGAACAGAAACTGCACTCCTAGGAAAGCCCAAAATAAACACTGGTTCAGCATCTTATACTCTGGGGTCCTTCTAAGCTTACATAGGTCATAGTTTACTCCTGGGCTACAGGAGACTAGCTATGTTTGCCCTTTACAGCAGCCATGTCTGTGGAATTGTGTTCTGGACCTGCAGTCCTTGAATGGACTCTGCCCTGACCATCTGTGGAAGAACAATGCTCATGATCAACTGATGTTCTCAGAATGCAGGAACATCAGTGGGCCAGTGGGATCAGGGCAACCAACCCTGCTCAGGCGAACAGAAGCCTGACAAGCACAGAGGTCTCCATATAGGAGGGCAATATGTTCTTAAATACCACCATGTGTTAGCTGCTTGTGAATGCTGGACACTCTGAGTAACAGTCAAATGGTTCCTGACTCTGACCTCTGATCTCCATCTCCCTTTACACAGAAGTAAGGATGGCTCCCCCCATAAGACTTGCACCTTTCCCTGGCTTTTTGCCTTCTGTTGCCAAGATAGGTCTCACAGGTGAGCCCATGGAGAAACCTTTGCCCACGTTCTCCTGGATGTAGGGGAACTTAGCAGGTTTCCATACTTGAAATCGTAGAGAAATACTTCCAGGCTCAGGTTCTCCCTCACTGGAAAACCTGGTTGGAAAAAGATCAAGGGAATTGGAAGGGATGAACTTTGGTCCAAATTGTTTCTCTCAGATGATAATGGAATAAATCTGTGAATGAAGTGACTGGCATAATTCCAAGGGAAGCTTGACGTTCTAGGACTAGGGACTATGCACTATAGAGTGCATATAGAGAAATGGAACCTGTGCACTATAGAGAAATGGAACATGTCTTACCTACCCTTGGGAGTCCTAAAGTAGCATCAAAACCCTACATTTGAACTCAAATAGTGTAGGAGGGCTAGGACACTTGCCAGCTTTGAAGCTTTTCCTCCCAGCAGGTAAAATCAGTATGATTTGGAGGGCAGGGTCTCAATATGGGCTGATGCCTAAGTCTGTGGGACTGTGTTGTGAGTTTTAGGGTTTTGAGTAGTTTCTTTCACGTTCACCTGCTGTGGAAATGGAGTGGGTATGTGGGAACACCTAGAGACTTAGAAAGCAGGATGTTCAGGCAGTCCATGGCAGGGGCACAGATCCCAGTAATAGTCACTGTGCAAACCTAAGACTTCAATGCCCCAAGTCTGTGTGAGGAAACATTTTCCCCTTGATACCAGAAATTAGTTGTTCTGAGGGTAGAAAACAATCTTCATGTTTGCTCACTAGGAGTTAATGAGCTCAATCTGTGTGACTTTTTTTCCTTCTGACTGTGGCCCTGAAGGCCACATCTCCTTCAGCTTTTACCCCAGAGGTGAGGCCAACTGTCTCCGAATATCACCTGCCTCTACCCACAAGCAGTCCTCCTGTGCTTAACACATTCAAGTCCCCAATACCTCCTGTTCCTAGGGTATATCTGGCAGACACCCCAGGGGCACCTGTTTCCAAAGCTATTCCAAACTTATGGGAACTTGGCACGACTCCACAATTAAAATTGGAGAAAACTGCTGCCAGACTCTGGCACTGAATGTGTGACAGTGAACACAGTGAACAGAGTGAACAGAGTGAAGCTGTAGATAATGTTCTGAGCACAATTCACAGGGTAAGTTTGGTGTCCAAGGAGTAAGAAAGACCTGTGGCCTGAAGAGAAGTGGAACGTCCACTGGCTACACCAGGGAGTTATGTAGGCAAAAGTCATGCACCCCAACTTCAATGAGGTCTGGAATGTGTCAAGCCATCACCAGGTTTCAAATGCTGCCTATCTGTAGAAAGACACAGTTGTGACTCACAAGGTAGGATCTTGCTCCTGGCAAGTCTGCAGATTCGGACTCTTGTATTTTAGTCTTTGAGTATTTTAGTGTCCTAACCTTCTTGATGAATGCACTTGACATGCATGAAGCCTGAGTATCTCAGGAGGTAGGTAGTTCAGGCTTTCCTGAAAGGGGTGGACAGAGAGCAGGGCAACGGTCCTGTGCCAACAGAATTCTGCCAAACACAGAGTTCTTCCTTGCAGGAGGTCAACCTTTACTTTTTGATATCATAAACTACCTGCTATGTGATGACACACGGTGTGAGTGCAGGCTCTCCGGGAATTACTGGGTGCTGTCTGAAGGACAGTCCTGTAGCTCCTGAATTTGACCCTAGGCCCTTGTTCCAGAAATGAGATCAGATACTTCCCAACATCACCCAAGTCCTGTGCACATGCAAACCTCTTCTGCTGAACAGTTTCAAAGGCCCTGTGCCTCCTTTTGCCAAGGTTCGTCTTGCAGAAGACTTCCATGGACTCCTGTTGCCTTGCCTATTCCAGGTTACTGGGAACTAGTCACAAATCCATGATTAAAATAAGAAAATGCTCCCAGATGATGTCTGTGAATGTCTTCTAATGAAATCCTCATTAATGAAAGAGCAATGGAATCTGAAGGGATGAACTGAGGGCCAAATATCTTCATCACAGATGAAAATGGTATCAAGCTTCACATGAGGACGCTAGCACTTTTCCCGAGGCAAGGTTGGTGTCATCACCAAAAATGAGTGGCTAGATCTAAGGGGAACATCCTTTAGCTACATGTTGGAGCCATGTGTGCAAAAGGGCTGTCACTATTTTCCATTCCTTTCCTTCAGTGGTAGAACAATGGTGATTTTGGGTCTCATGTTTAGCTTCTGACTCATACCCAACTCTGTGGAAATGGGCTCTCATCTGTTAGTTATTGAGTTTATTTTTTCTATCCCTGCATCTTCAAAGTATGGGCATTGCATAGACAAACCGTTATATCTCAGAATGAAGGAACTTCAGGCATTTTAGGAGGTTGGTAGAGAGCAGAGAGTGACCAACTGGGTGAACACAATCCTGCCAAGCACTGAGTTATCAGTAACAAAAGAACAACCTTTCTTCACCAACATCAAAAACAAATGGTTGTGTTGTAGTACACCACCAGAGTGGGAGCTTGCCTAGTATTTCTTGTCACTGTCTGAGGACAGACCAGGTGCTCCTGACTCTGACTCTTGATCTCAGTCAGTTTCTTCTTGCCCCCGAAGTAAGCTGGGCTGTTTTCAGCACCACCTGCACTGAAGTGCATTTGGATCTTATATTCTCTACTCTGTTTAACATCTAACCTGATTGCTTTGCAACATGCTACTTGTCTTTGGATTGCATTAAACACATGGGAACACATCACTCTGTTTTTATGCCTTCAGCTACATAGGCACTATAATAACATATGTGACTAAAGTGGGATGCCTTCCAGAGGTTGAGCTTTGAATAATTCTGTGTGATCTCCAAACAGGTACCTGATACCTGACACAAATATAGAAATACCTAAGTTCACTTGAAAGGCAGTCTTTTATTTGTGGCTTCTGAATTTTGTCAAATTCTACTATCACCTAGAAATGAGGAGTTTGAATATTTTGAAACACTTCTGATTAGGAAATGTAAAAATGAAACACTGAAACTTCATGTTAACACATTCTATCTCATTTTTTATTAATTTCTGCTAAATATTTGAATGCCAAACATTTGATTTTATGATATTGCTGCTGAACTATTAGCATAAAGACAAAATGAATACAAGCATTCTTGGAATAAGTGAGTCGGTCACAAGAAATCATTAGAATATTTTTTTCTTTTTCCATTTTTTAAGTTATCTTTGGTATATATTCCGCAATGATGTCTCAAACTTTCCTTTTCTTTTTCAGGATTACTTTGGCACTTCAGGGTCTTTTGTGATTCCATATAAATTTTAGGATTTTTTGTTCTATCTGTGTGAAAGATGCTGGCGGTATTTTGATAGGTATTGCCTTAAATGTGTAGATGGCTTTGGGTAGTATAGACATTTTAAGCACGTTTGTACTTCCAAAATATGAACATGGAATGTTTTCCTATTTCTTTGTGTACTCTTCCATTTCCTGTGTAACTTTTCAGAGTAGAGATCTTATACCTCTTTGGTTAGGTTGATTTCTAAGTAACTTACAAAGTATCTTTGGTGCAATTGTCAATGGGATCGATTCATTGATTTCTTTTTCTGGGTCGGTGGGGGATGGGATAGATGGGTGATGAGTATTGAGGAGGGCACTTGTTATGATGAGCCTTGGGTGTTGTCTGTACGTGAAGAATCATTGAATTCTAATGTTATGTATGTTAACTAACGAGAGTTAAATAACTATTGGGGAGGGGTGAAACTAGGAAAATAATGAGCAGATGATTTGGTCTTGCTATTTTTACACCTCCATTTTGACCATGCTATCCTGGATCAGACATTTTATGTTGGAGAACTGAGCTCACACAATTTTGTTTTGGTGTTGTGCTAACTAAACATTGAAATAAGAAATATACGAACATAGGATGTCTGTGGATAAACTGTTTTTCAGGGAACAATAATAAAACTTTTCAATTACGTGATCAATTTAAAAAAGTATAGCTTAACTTTCCAGTTCTAGTGTATCTGAATTTATTTTATAATTAAGGAATTTTTTTGAGGTCCAAATAATTTTTATATAAATGATTGATGTTCTCGACACAGCACAATGCATTAAGCATAGATTCTGCTTTTTAAAATTTTAAGAAAGGACATAATATACTGAGATTTTAGAGCAGGGAGATCAATAATATTTTATCTCCAATAGTGAGCAATCCATAATCAATTATAGACTAGCCAAATATGGGCTAGTTTATATGAAGAAGAAACACATGTGTATTCTGTTTGTGCCACTGTTACTTTGAAATCTACTGCAAGTGCCCAAATCTCATGCTTAACCAAAGCAGAACTTTACTATCGGAGCACCATGTGACTTTGAGAGGATCTATATCTTTCTGAAGGACAGATCTCTGCATGCCTAGCACAAGAGGAAGGTGTGGAAGTAGACTCTGATTCTGAGATATAGTGCCCCTGACTGGTTGCTATCCATGCCTTCTATACTGGGAACAATATTTGGTAGTAGGGTGGGGTTGTTGCTTAAGCAACAACAAGCAACTTCTTGAGCAGAGCCTTTGCTGCATTACCATACCTCATAATGCAGGGAGCACACTCATGCACTGTTGGCGATTGCTGTCCTGCATACCTGGTAGTGGACACAGACATGATTTTTCCTCATTGGCTCCAAACACTTGTCTGTTTTATGCAGGGTTTTAGGCCTGTCTAAAGTAAACCGGTATATGTAATATACAGGTGAGGCTGAACACTCCCACCTTACACCCTATCCAGTATAATTGAGCTAGACATCACATCCTCTGGAGAACTGGCTTTTATACTTATGTACCCAAGCTCTCATGGCACAGTGGGGTGACTAAAATGATAAAGACTATGACTTGCCCAGATCACAGAAGGTGAGAAAAGTCCAGAGGAGAAGGCTGGGCTCTGCCTTTTTAGGCCATGACTCCAATCCCTTCATCATGTGTGCTTTGGAAATGACAGATTCTACTCTTCTAGGAGGAATCATGCCCACTAGCTCTCCATTTGGGATCATTTTACTATCCAAAACCCCACGTGTGTACTCGCACACACATACTGATGGTGTGTTCAAGAAAGAGCAGACACTGGGGAAGTGACAAGAGAGAAAGAAGAAAGAAGTTAGAGAGAGGTCTGCCATGGGGTAGCAGCATCTATTTTCTTAGCTGCATGCTCAAAGGCCCAAAGATGGGCAAGGATTTCCTAATGTTCATAGGTTTTGCTGGACCCAGGGCCATCCTTGGCCCAGCCTCCAGAGGAAAGGACTAGGGTCCTGCAGCCCAACTCTGTGGGCACCTGGAATTATGATGAGCTAATTACCCTTAGTTTAGACGATAGCTACAGAAGAAAAGGCTTCAGTGTTTTCCTGTAGATTGTTTTGTTTCCGCAGAGTTCCATCTAATCATAATGGGTCAAACGGCCTTGGGTGTCCATCAATGACTCACTGAGTTCTGATTACTAGAAATATGCTTTATACTTGCTGGAAGTCTTTGAGAGCCAAAATAGGCTTTGGGACTTGGGGTGGTGAGGACTTGGGATAGGGAAGGCCATGTCAGAGCACTGAACACTGGGTCTACAGTCCAAGTACAATACCAGTCCATGTTGGGCCCCAGGCTCTTCATTTGGAAATAAGGCGGTTATTGCCTGGGCTGATGGGAGGATGCCTCATGAGTCAAGAGTATACACTGGAGATGGACAGACAAAGGGGAATGGCAGAAGTCTGAGATCCCTGGCACAACCCTGGAGCCTGTAGGTCCTGAGTTTTACCCAGGGAACTTAAAGGGCCACTGTCTTCATGTCAGCCACATAAAGGTGCTGATTTTGTTTGGAGGTTTTCATGCCTGTGGCTCCAGTGCTAGCACTGGACACCAGGGAACAGGCAGCCTCCTGTGTCAGTGGTACCCACTGAGGTTTGCTGGAAGAAGTGGGTTGGGGAAAGGTCATGCAGAGGTTGTTCTGGATTTCACCAACCTCAAATACAACAGGAATCTCCCATTACTAGCAGTTATCTCCACAGAGTAAGCCAGCCAAAATCTAGATGGAGGGCTCCACGGTGGTTCTATTCATTCAATAACTGCTCCAAGCACTCACCTTGTGCTTGGGGATCTGGTGGGCCTAAGTGAAAGGCTTACAGTGCAAAGTGGTCTCTGCCTGCCAGTTCTTCACAGTCTGCAGGGGAGATGGACAGTGGTATGAAAGGCAAGACATGTGAAGAAAAGGCAAGAACTGTAATCTTGAAAAGAGCAAGTGTGCTGTGAGGACAGGATGGGGAGTCACTGGAGGGTGTGAGAGGTCTCACAGAGGTGACATTTGCCGGGGCCATCATGACAAGAGGGAACCACACTTCACATGTCTGCATATGTCAGGAAGAAGAAACTGCTGGTGCAGAGACTAGGAGACAGAATTAAGTTTGTCCATTAGAAACATTATAAAGGTGGAAAATACAGCTGTGGGTTCCTGGGAAAAGAGTGGCATGGAAGAGGCAGGGCATAGACCAGAGGCTGGGACCTCATAGATTGTGAGTTATTCACTCATCTCTGACAGCATTATCAAAAATCTTGACTCTTGAAACTACAAAACTTTAATAGCTCACAATTTTTGTGGGAGAGGGATCCAGGCACAACAAAGCTGTGTGACACTGACTCAAAGTCTCTATAAATACAGGGCTGTGGTCTCTAAGGAGACTCATCAGGATGATATTTTTTCACAGTCTCACTCATAGGGGAAATGTCAGAATTCAGTTTGAACTGGGCCTATTTCAATATTTTCACCTGGGAACTTATTTAATTCTTTCCCATATAGGGATCTCATATGGTAGCCTCTAAGTTAAGTTCTTGATTCTCCATTTGCATGGGGAGAGGAGATCCAAAGGGAGCAAATGTGGACAGAAGGCATAGGGAGGGATGGAGGGGAGAGAGAGGAATAGAGAGACATAGAAAGAGATGGAACAAGCACAGAAAAAAGAAGAAAGTGATAGAAGTTGTGTAAAAAAATCTTGACACTGACCTCCAATCATTCCAAAATTGATCCCCTGGTTTGAAGGCAGTCAATAATAGCTTAGTGGATTCCCAAAGAGTGAAGTTTACTTGCTGAACATGGATCACTGTCTGTGTCCCCTGGGGAAGTCCATGAGAGTGTTTTCAGCTGGTTCACCCCAGAACTGAGAAGAGTGGCTACGTTTTGGAAATGGCTGTAAGCAATGAACGTCCAGCCTCACTCATCATTAGAAAAGTGAACATAGGACAATGGATTTGGTGTAATTTCTCATCCACCAAACCAGCAAAACTATTACACCAAACCCCTGAAACTAGATCTGTCCATGGCAAAACAAAAACAAAAACACAGGCTTACTTGGTCAGAAACCTGTGTTCTGCAAGACTCATGCAGAGATTAACAAACATACAGGGCAAACTATCCTCCTGAAGAGTTAGGGGCTCTTTTGCCAAACATGTGCCATAGTCACAATGACTAGACCAAAATCCTCAGTGGAGAGTCCAGTGTTTGACTGTAAAACAATCACATGGAATGGACCCCAGGGAGGGCTCAGACTTAAAATAGAGAAAAGGGGTTAAAATGGATAGAGGGAGGGCCAGAGTTCTGTATCAGGGATAATGATGTGACATGACTAGCACAACCTTCCCCAACTTGCTGACTGACTCAGGATGGAGAAACACCTGTGGGCTTTGACAAACGGTGCCATCTGTGAGTTCCACCTGAAAGCCCTGTCAGCAAGAAACCTGCCCAGATTTTTCCTTCCGGATCAGAGCTACAGCCCTGGCTCTGGGTATGTGTCCTGCCCTTGCTATCAGGGCATAGGGGCAGTAGTGATACAGCTGTAGCAGGGATGTCCTGGCTGATGGGCAAGTGTTTGGAAGCAGGATTTGGCTCAGGATTCCATCCAAAGATAATTTCTGTGCTGCCCAGATCCTGGAGCATCCTGCCCACATGAAAACCTGCTGTTGTTCAAAATGAAGGGACCTCCATTAGTGAGGGGAGGGGGGCCAACTGGATACCCATGCGCGTGCATACCCTAGCCAGCTAAGCAACATCATATGCACAGGGAGAAAAAGGGCCAGATTTCCTCTAGGATATTAGACGCATATACCTTCAATTTCCTCGGTAACTGACTGGGAAACCAGCACCATTTGTATGGCCGTGGCCCCTGGAACCCGAACTGAGACCTAGCTAGAAAAGCAGCAATGGGATGTGCATGAGTACCAGCAGTGCCAATGTTCTGCATCTCCAAAGGGAATAGCATCTGTTGGCAAAAAATATGCCTTTCTTAATCAACTCTTGATTCAGACAGGAGGTGAGCTCCGTTTCTAAAACCTCTGGCTTACCCTACACACAAGCATCCTCCACTAGGCACCTGCACATACTCTAGACCTGGTGATGTCAACAAATTCTGAAACCCAAATTTCAGGGTGCCTGCGTCCAAACTTACTGCACAATCACCAGGACTGTACCACACTCCCAGGTTAATAGTAAAGATTATGACTCGAGACAAGGGCTCTGAAATGATTCCAGGGAGACCCTTGTTTCCAAAGAGAAATTATTTAATATTGCAATAATACTCGACCAAGCAACAAGAGCTCAGGGACATGAGGGTCAATTGTCCTCCGGTATATCAGACACTGAGAGCCTTTGACTGGCTTAGGAACTGACTGGAAACTCGCTTCCAATCCTTGTAACTTGCTTGTATATGGGGCAGTCACATGGTCTCAGTGTGTGAACTGAGACCAAGTTAGGAAAGCTGCAATGGGAGAGGAATGACTACAAGGGGAGTCAAAGCTGTGCATTCAAAGGGGCATGGGGGAAAACGCGGAAGGAGGCCTTGACCATACCTTCCTTTTGTCCCACACAGGAGACGGTATCCACCCCCAACTTCTGGCTTGGCCTACCCACACGCATTCTCCCTGGACGCCCTCACACACCCTGGTTTGGGGAGGGCCACATCATTCTGAAACCAAATTGAGAAGGACCCAATACAACACCTCTATCACCATCACTGGTACACCACCAAATACCCAAGCTGAAACAAGAGGATAGCACTCTGAGACACTGTCTCAGAAAAGCTGCCATGCAAACCCTCTTTCATCAAAAGGGCTAATGGGTGCCAATGGGGACACACACTGCCAGAGTTCTTCATCACACATGAGATTTGGAGAAAGCTGAGAATGAAGTACCCAGCGCAGTCTATCAACCAGGTTGTATCTGGAATAAAGGCCTGTGGGCTTAGGTCAAGGGAGCTCTCTGAAGGACTACAACTGAGAGCCCTGGGAACAAGAAGCCTGAATTCATTCTTTAGAAGCCAGTGATTTCTGGATTGGTCTATCCCTGCCACTTTTCCCATCAGTTGAAGGAGGCAGCAGTGTTGGATCTGGAGCTACTGGGATCTGATGGCTCTGGCTCAGGAATCTGCAACAAGGACTTGGTTCTCTCATTCCTGGCAAGGGCTCTTCCAATGCTGACCCCCTCCTGGTTCACACAGCCCATATGCAAACTGCCTGCTTCTCAGAATGAAGGCAACTCAGTCATCCGGGTCAGTGAGGCAAGCTGGCTCCCCTTCACCTTCCATAGCACAGCAGGCCAAGCACCAAGTTCCCAGGGGCTAAAGGCCTTCTTCCCTTTGGTATAACAGAGCTTGATAGCCATCACTAGCACAGGAGCAAAGGGGGAGTTTGCGGTCTACTCAGGGGTGCCAGCTGAGTGAATGATGGCTCCTTGGCTCCTAAAGGGAAAAACAAATGATCAGAAACACAGCAAGGGGAAGGAAATGGGAACTAAGGCCATAGCTCAACATTTCCAGTGGTAATGGGGATCCATTTCAAAAGAGAATGTCTTGCTTCATTTGCCCTGGGCCCAGAAGGAGGGAGTAGCTCCCTTCCCAAATCTCTGGCCCAGCCTACACACCAAACATCCTCTGCTGGGATCCTTCAAATGTCCTCAGTCCCTGAATGGCCGCATACTTCTGAAACCCAGTGACTTAACAAAGAAGGAGCCCTGTGGCAAAATTTGTCCCCCAACCACAAGGACTGGATGAGACTCCCAGGTGGAAGGCACAGGATAGGGCTGACTCTGAACAGATTGTGGGAAGAACCTTGTTTGTACAAGAGAGCAAAGATGTGTCACGGTGGATAGGGAGGACCAGAGCTCTTTAGAACTTGGAAGGGGAATTCTATGGAGAAGGGAGTGCCCAGCACCAGCTCCCAGAAACGTGGCTGGCTGTGGGAAGAAGAAGAAACACCAGAGGGCTCAGGCAAAATCGCCCTCTAGAGCCTCCATCTGGGAGCCCTGTCACCAACAGGCCTGCCTTCTTCCTTCAGAAGGACCTAGAGAGCCCTGGAACTTTGTCTGCTTTTTTGCTTTTCCCATGATTGAATGGAGTGAGCAGTGACAGTGCTGTAGCTGGGAGGTGCCCCCAGCTGTGGCTCCAAAGTGTGGAGAGGGCATTGGTGCATTCTACCTGTAAAGGGCTCTTTCTGTGCTGACCACCTTCTGGAGCCTACTGCTCCTGTATGAACTGTCTGCTTTTCAGAAGGAAGGTGCCTCAATTAGGCAGAGCAAGAATGCGAGCTGACACCCCTCCCCAACCCCTTGCTACAAACAACCAAGCCCCAAGCTCAGGGATAGGAGGGCTATGCTCCTTTGAGGTATCCGATGCCCATGGCTGTTACTGAGCACAGGACTGAGTGGGAACCCGACGCCCATCCCTGGGTGTCTGCTGAGTGAATGCCGGCTCCATGGCTCTTAATGGTGAATGAAGAGGGAGTCAGAAACAGTAAGGGGTAGGGAATAGCTGCAGCCAGGACCAAAGTGCGTTCAACATTCCCATCCAGTGGGAATGCGATCCATGTGGAATGGAGATGTTTACCTTCATTTGCCCTAGGCCCAAAAAGAGGCCAGCCCCCACACTAATATGTCTGGCACAGAATCCACAAAAACAGTTCTTGTCTGTACTCCTTATGATGCCCTAGGACTCTGGATTTCCATCTAGTCCTGAAACCAAAATGCCAGAGCCCCTTTGGCTCCATCTGTTACACAATCACAAGGGCTGGTCACCCTTGGAGATCTGCAAGTCGGAGATAGTACTCAGAAAGAATGAATTTGTATGGAACCCGAGACGAACCTTGATGGATAATAAAGCAATGCCATGAAACTAGATACATCGAGGGCCAGAGTTCTTCATTAAGGATGAGAATTGGATCATGTTTAGAAGAACCTGAATAGCACAATATATTTGCAAGCCTGCTTGCTCAGGAATCACAAGAAGTTTTTGGAGGCTTTGGCTACAGGAGCGCTCCAAAGGATGCCCTTTGGAACCCTGTGAGAAAGGGGTTTTTTAAGGGTCCCCTTAAAAAATAGATGGGAACTTTGGCCTCTGGTGTGCTTCTGCCCATCATATCCGTCGACAGGGGCAGCAGTGGGTCTGAGATAAGAAGAATGTGCTTCCATGTGATGATCAAGGGGTGGGAATGAGACCTTGGTGCACTATTTATTCAAAAGGCTTTTTGTGAGACGATTAGGTCATGGAGCATGCTTCACATGCACAGACTATTTTTCTGAATGAGGGTAGCTCCATCCATTAGTGGCCGGGGTCCATGTGGTTACCCATTCCTACAGTACTGTAGCCAGCCCAGCACCAAGGGCTCAGGGACCATGGGGCTAGCTGTCCTCTGGGATATCAGACTCTGAGAGCCCTGCACTGGCTCAAGAAAGGCTTGGAAACTCACCTCCACAGCGGGGACCTTGGTTGGTGTAGGGGACAGACACAGGGTCTCTGTGTGTGAACTGAGACCAAGTTAGGAAAGCAGCAAGGGGAGAGCATGACTACAAGGTGAATCAAAGCTGTGCATTCAAATGGGCAAGGGGGATATTGAGGAAGGAGGCCCCGCTCTTCCCTTCCTTTTGTCCCACACAGGAGGCAGAATCCACCCCCAACCTCTGGCTTAGCCTACCCACAAGCATTCCCCCTGGGCACCTTCACACACCCTGGGTTTGGAGAGGGCCCCAAATCTGTTCTGATCTCAGTCCTAGGAATTGAGTCTCCAAAGGGAAAGAGCCTTGGGTAGGGTTAGGGCTAGGTACAGGGATGTTTCAAGGGCAGAAGTGACACCAGTCCAGTGATCTCCCCAGAGGGCTGACTTAAGGGCACCCGTTATGGTGTGAGGCAGGCATAGGGTTTTTGGTACAGCGGATGGCCAATTGTGGGTCACAGGTCTAGGTTTGGGCCCCAGAGCCCCTTCTGAAGCTCGATTCAGGCCGGAAATCTCCTGGTCAACTGCGGGGTTCCTTGCCGAATATTTCAGCACCCATCCTGTGCCCCAAGACTGTTCTTTTGTCAGACCTAGGAGGTGGGCCCCCTTAGAAGCAGAGCCGTGGCTAGGGTTAGGGTTGGCTCCCTGGAATTGCTAGAGGCACAATCACCGACAGTGCCATGATCTGCCTGGATGGCTCAGTTGAGGGCGCACAGGCAGTTGGGGTTCAGGCTTAGGGTTTGGATTCAGGAGGCAGAAGATTCTGTGGGCCAGGGTTAGGCAAAGTCTCACGATCCCCTCCCTCATCTCCATTCTTGCCGTGGAAATGTCATGGCAAAATTCTGACTTCCATGCTAAGATGTTCCCATGTTGGTCACTGGGCCCAAATCTGTTCTTTTATCAGACCTCCATGGTGGGCCCCCTTAGGGCCGGAGCCCTGACTAGGGTTAGGGCCAGGTCCCATGAGGTGACAGGGATGGAACCCCAAGCAGTGTTGTAGTCTCCCCAGAAGGCTGAGTTTAGGGAGCATTGTAGTGTGCAGGTCAGGCTTAGTCTTTGTGTTCAAGGGCTGGCAAAGTGTGTGGGCCAAGCTTAGGTTTTAGCCACAGTGTCCCCCCTTGGGCAGCTCCATCCCTGCTTTGGAAATTACATGAAATATTCAAGTTCCATGCTGAATAATCCCACACTGGTATGGACCACAAATCCATTCTGTTCTCAGACCTAGCAATTGGGCCCCCATAGGGAAAAGCCGTGGCTAGGGTTAGGGTTAGGTACCGGGAGGCTTAAGGGGTGGAACCGACACTGTCCAGTGGTTTGCCCAGGGGGGTTGAGTTGAGGGTTCCTGTTAGGGTGTTGGATGGGCATAGAATTAGGATGCAGTGGATGGCCAACTGGGTGTTCCAGGTATAGGTTTTGGCCCCGGATCCCCTTTGAAGTGCCATTCAGGCCCTTGAAATCCTGTGGTGAACTGCACTGCAGGGTTCCTTGCTGAATATTTCAGTGCCCATCATGGGCCCCAAGTCTGTTCTTTTCTCAGACTTAGGAGGTGGGCCCCCTGGGAAGCAGAACTTCAGCAAGGGTTAGGGTTGGCTCCCAGGAAGTGCCAGGAGCACAACCAACGGTGCAGTGATCTGCCTGGACATCTGAGTTGAGGGCACATGGTCAGGTGTGGGTCGGGTTTAGTGTTTGAATCAGGCACCAGAAGATTGCATGGGCCAGAGTTAGGCAAGGTCTCGGGGTCCCTTCCTATAGCTCCAACCTAGCCATGGAAATGCCATGGCAAAATGTCTGGCTTCCATGCTGAGGTATTCCCCATTGGTCATTGAACCCAAATCTGTTCTCTTTGCGGACGTCTATGGTGGGTCCCCTTAGGGCCAGAGCCCTGGCTAGGGTTCTTGTTAGGTCCCAGGAGGGTCCAGGGCCTGAAACCCCAGCAAGGCAGGGTTCTCCTCAGGGGTCTGAGTTGAGGTTGCATGGTAGGGTGTGAGTCATGCTTTGTCTTTGGGTTCAAGGGTTGGCCTAGGGTGTGTGCCAAGCTTAGCTTTGGCCTCAGGATCCTCCTTGGGAAGCTGTATCCCTGCTTTGGAAATGGCATGGTGATTTTACAAGTTCCATGCTGAATAATCTTCCACTGGTTACGGGCACCAAATCCATTTACTGTTCTCAGGCCTACAAATTGGTCCCCAACAGGGAAAGAGCCTTGTCTAGGGTCAGGGTTAGGTCCCAGGAAATCTCAGGATCAGAACCAACACCAGTCCTCTGATCTCCTTGGAAGGGTCAGTTGAGTTCACCTGTTAGGGTGCGGGACAGACATACGGTTTGGGCGCAGTGGACGGCCAACTGTGTGTTCCAGGCTTATGTTTAGGCACCAGATCCCCCTTGAAGTTCCATTCAAGCCCCAAGAAATCACATGGTCAACTTCAGCATACCTCGCTCAATATTAGGGCACCCATCATGAGTCTGTTCTTTTCTCAGACCTAGGAGGTGATCCTTCTTAGAAGCAGAGCCATGGCTAGGGTTAGGGTTGGCTCTCAGGAAGTGCCTGGGGCACAACCACCAAAAGTGGCGAGATCTCCCTGGATGGCTGAATGGAGGGTCCATGGCCGGGTGTGGGTCAGGTTTAGGGTTTAAAAACAGGAGCCAAAAGACAGCGTGGGCCAGGTTTAAGCAAGGTCTCAGGATCCCTTCCTACAGCTCCATCCCGGCCATGGAAAGGTCATGGCAAATTCTGGCTTCCATGCTGAGATATTCCCCATTGATCATCGGCCCAAATCTGTTGTTATTATTTTTTTTTTTCCAGACGTCCATGGTGGCCCCCTTAGGGCCAAAGCCCTGGCTAGGTTTATGGTTAGGTTCCAGAAGACTCCAGGCGTTGAACCCCCAGCAGTGCAATGGTCTCTGTGGAGGGCTGAGTGGAAGCTGCATGTGAGGGTGCATGTTAGTCTTTGGGTTCAAGGGCCAGCTTAGGGTGTGGGCCAAGCTTAGGTTGGCCCTCATTTTCCCCCTTGTGCAGCTCCAACCCTGCTTTGGAAATGGCATGGTGATATTTCAAATTCTATGCTGAATAATCCTGCACCGTTTATGGGCCCCATATCCGTTCTGTTCTCACCTAGGAATCGGGCCCCTATGGGGATGGAGCCTTGAATAAGTTTCGGGTTAGGTCCTGGGAGGTTTCAGGGGCAGGAATGACACCAGTTCAGTGATCTACCTGGAGGGCTAGGTTGAGAGTGCCTGTTAGTGTGAAGGACACGCTAAGTGTTTGGGGGCATTGGAGGGCTGATTGTGTGTTCCAGGCTTAGGTTTTGGCCCCGGCTCATTTTCTGAAGTTCCAGTCAGGCCCTGGAAATCTCACGGTCAACTCCAGGGTTCCTCACTGAATTTGTCAGCGCCCACCAAGTGTGCCAAGTCTGTTCAGTTTCTTAGACCTAGGAGGTGATCCCTCTTAGAAGTAAGGCCATGACTAGGGTTAGGGTTGGCTCCTAGGAAGTGCCAGGGTCTCAACCCGCCAGCAGTGCTGTGAATTCCCTGGAGGGCTTAGTTGAGGGCGCATGGGACGGTGTAGGTCAGGCTTAGTCTTTGGGCTCAAGGGCCAGCCTATGGAGTGGGCCAAGCTTAAGTTGCCTTCAGGATCCACCTTGTGCAGCTCCATCCCTATATTGCATATCACATGTTGATGTTTCAACATCCATACTGAATAATCCTGCATCTGTTATTGGTCCCATAAACGTTCTGTCCCAGACCTGCAAATTGGGTTCCCATAGGGAATGATCCTTGGCTAGGGTCAGGGTTAGGTCTCGGGAGGTTTCAGGGGCAGAACTGATAACAGTCCACAGATTTCCCTGGAAGGCTGAATTGAGAGTGCCTGGTAGAGTGTGGGAGAGACATAAGGTTGGGTGCATTGGACAGCCGATTTTGAGTTCCAGGGTCAGCATTTTTTCTAAACATGATCCAATTCTCATTTTTAATGAAGAGCTCTGGCCCTAGGTATATCAAGTTTAATGACATTGTTTAAAATCCATCAAGGTTTGTCTATGGATCCATACAAATTCATTCTTTCAGAGTTCTATCTCTGGCTTGGAGATGTCCAATGTGGATCAGCCCTTGTGACTGTGGGACAGTTTGAGCCAAAGGAGCCCTAGCCTTTTGGTTTCAGGACTACATGGATATCCAGAGCCCTGGGGCCTTGGCAGCGGTCCACACAAGACTTGTTTGTTTGGAGGCTGGGCCAGATGTGTTAGCGGGGAGCTGGCCTCCTTGCTGGTCCTAGGGGAAATGAAGAAACACATCAGCGTGCCACATTGGTCTCATTCCCACCTCCCACGTGTAGTCCTTCAGAGGCTCCCTTGGCCTAAGCCCACAGGCATTTCTTATTCTGGATACAACCTCGTTGAGAGGAGACTGCACTGGGTATTCATTCTCAACATTCTCCAAATCTCATGTGTGATGAAGAACTCTGGCAGTTTGTGTCTCCATTGCCACCACTTAGCCGTTTTTGTGAAGACAGTTTATGCATGGAATTTATTCAGAGCCAGTTTCATAGAGTAATAGCCTCTTGTTTCAGCTTGGGAGTTTGGTGGTGTCCTTGTGATGGTGATATAGGTATTGCTTTGGGCCCTTCTTAATTTCGTTTTAGAATTATGTGTCATCCCCAAACCTCGGGTGTGTAAAGATGCCCAGGGAGACTGCTTGAGGGTAGTTTAAGCCAGTGTTTAGGGGAGGATTCCACCTCCTGTGTGGGACAAGAGGAAGGGATGTTAGAGATATCTCCTTCCTCGATTAGACCTGTGCCCATTTGAATGGAGAACTTTGACTCATCTTGTAGTCATTCTTCTCCCATTGCTGCTTTTCTGACTTGGTCTCAGTTCACACAGCAAGGGCATGTGGCTGTCTCATACACAACCATGTTCCAAGGATTGGAAGTTAGTTTCTAGTCAGTTCCTGAGCCAGTGGAGGGCTCTCAGTCTGATGTCCAAGAGGACAACTGACTCTTATGTCCCTGAACTCTTGTTGCTAAGCAGGCTATTATAGCAATAGCAAATAATTGCTCTTCTTTTGAAACAAGGGATTCCCTGGAATCCTTTCAGAGCCTGTGTCTCAGAGTCATATCCTTTCTTATTAAGCGGGGAGTCTGGTACAATACTGATGAGTGTTCAATAGGTTTGGCCACAGGGGCCCTGGGAGTTGTGTTTCAGAATTTGTGGACATCACCAAACCTAGAGCATGTGCAGGTGCCCACTGGAGAATTCTTGTGTGTAGGCTAAGCCAGAGGTTTTAGGAAGGGAGCTGTCCACCTGTCTGAATCAAGAGTTAATTAATAAAGATAATCTCCTTGGCAGATGGATGCTATTCCCTTTGGAGATGCAGAGCTTTGACACTGCTTGTACTCCTGCACATCCTATTGCTGCTTTTCTAGCTAGGTCTCAGTTCATGTTCCAGGACCCTGGGGCTGTTACTTACACAGCCATGGCTGTATGAATGGTGCCAGTTTCCCAGTCAGTTCCTGAGGAAACTGAAAGCTCTCTGGGTCTAATAACCCAGAGGAAAGTTGGCCCTTCTGTCCCTGAGCACATGGTGTTGCTTAGCTGTCTAGGGTATGCACCAGCATGGGTATCCAGTTGGCCTCCCTCCCCTCACTAATGGAGATACCTTCATTTAGAATAATAGCAGGTTTTCATGTGGGCAGGATGCTCCAGGATGTGGCCAGCACAGAAAGTACCTTTGGATGGAATCCTGCAACACGTCCCTCTTCCAAACACTTGCCCATCAGCCGGGAGCACATCCCTGCTACAGCTGTATCACTGCTGCCCCTATGTCCTAATGGTAAGGGCAGGACACATACACAGAGCCAGGGCTTTCCTTATGATTCTGAGGAAATAATTTGGGCAGGCTTCTTGCTGACAGGTCTTTCAGGTGGAACTCATGGACGGCACATTTTTGCCAAAGCCCACAGGTGTCTCTCCTTCCCGAGTCAGTCATTGAGCCGGGGAAGACTGTGCTAGTCAGTCACCCTCTGCATTATCTCATTCTTATCACTGATGCAGAACTCTGGCCCTCCCTCTATCCATTTACACCCCCTTGCTCTATTTTAAGTCTGAGCCCTCCCTGGGGTCCACTCCCTGTGACCACTCCATGCTCATAAGTGGAAAAATAGTTTAGGCTGTGATTGTCTTTGAATGCCAGGATTTTTAATTTTCTTCATTATCCCTATTTTGTCTTTCCAAATAGTACAGAAAGCTGCTTGTAGATGTACCCTGGTTTGGTTAAACTTCTTCATAAACGAAGAAGGGAAAGTGAATAAGGAAGATGACACAATGGAGGTTTGCAAAGAGAATGCTTTGATTGCCACAGGATTAGAGAAGACCTTGGAAAAAATTAAAGAGGCTAGAAGATTTCTGCCAAAATGCTATAATTTGGTGAGACAAATGGCCAGACAGATCCCTGGTCCACTCCAGTTTAATTCTTTGTTCTAGGAATAAGTACACAAGTGAGATTATCACACACCTTTTGTTTGATATAAAAATAAACTTTTCCCAAAGCTCTACTTCATTCCTTTTACAAGACCTATGTGCTATGTTTTCCTTTTGGAAGAAGATTCCTTTGAAGTGCAGGTCTCTATTTTAAATGACCCGTTGCTGTTGTCCACCATCCCTGCTAACCACATGGACACCCCTTTCATTTCTGTCTTCCTCATTGGAAGTCATCTCCACATGGCACAGGTCACGTTTTGACATGGTCACTAATAAAGATATAGTGCTGGGCACAGAGCAAGGATGGCTGGTGGTTAAAGGAATTCATACAAAATGAACCTGTATTGGAGGTGGGTCAAGAGGGTCACAAGTACAGGCCCAGGATGGCATGCACGGAGTGTTTCCCACTGACCTTCCATTGCAAAGCCTCCTTGATCTATCTGTAAAATATTATCATCCTGATTTTTCTTAAATGCCTGCACAATTACTACTAAATATTTCTGCATGCAAGGTAGCAGGAGGGGGCCACGTGAGGAGGAATCTCTGTGCTATGTGCCTTAGAGGACACTGTAACTTCCTCCAAGGTAGCTCTTAACCCTGCAGGTAATGTAAGAGTGCCATGACTCAGTTCTCATGTAATTCACCTAGGAAATGATTGGATAGGTCCTCATTTAATTTTTGTCCTTTTTCACAGTGTATTTTCTTTTTTGTTTCTTTAATTCCCGTTGGTTAATATGAAGAGTTACATTACTTTCAGGTCTACAATTCCATATATCATCCTGTGCTCATTATGACAAGTACACCTCATAAACCCCATCACCGATTTTACCACCTCCCCCTATCCACCACCCCTCTGGTACTATCAGATTGATCTCTAATCTTAAGAGTCTGTTTCTGGATTCTCTCTATCTCTATTTTTTTCCATTTGCTTGTTTGTTAATTCAATTCCACATATGAGTAAAATTATTGGATGGCATTTGTCTTTTTCTGATTGATTTATTTCACTTAACATCATACTCTCTACCTCTATCCATATTCTATAGATGGAGGGATATATATGGATATAGATAGATAGATAGATACATGGATATGTATGGATATATATACGGATATATGGATAGATAGATAGATAGATGGCTATATATAGGGATATATGAATATATGGGCATATATATGGATATATATGAATATATGGATGGAGATATATATATATATATATGGATATATATGGATATGAATGGCTATGTGTGTGTGTGTGTGTGTGTGTGTGTGTGTATAGCCAAAAGAAGGAATGAAACCTTTCCATTTGCAAGGACATGGATGGAACTAGATAGTATGATGCTAGGTGAAATAAGTCAATCAGAAAAAACAAATAACATCCAATAATTCACTCATATGTGGAATTGAAGAAACAAACAAGCAAAGGGGAAAAGGTAAGGGATAAAGCAAAACTATATTAGGATTTGCTGCCATGGAACTTTTGAGAGGTTCATTATGGGAGACTCTTTATCCCAAAGCAGGAAAAATACATTCCTATTTTACAGTCATTGGAAAAGGTGGTCGACACTATCCTCAATCAGAAAGCACTCCTTATTGTCGTAGACTCTAAGTCTAAAGTTCTCTTTTGGCCAGCAGAAGAGCAAGACGCAGGATGAAAAGTGAGAGATGGCTAATGTCCGGGAAAAGACAAGAGCCCCGAATAAAGGTCCTTGCCCCATTTTTATTAGGATCAGAAGGCTTAGAAACATGGCGATGGACGTGCACAAAGAGACAATGATCTGTAAACACTAACTTGGGGACATGAGGGAAAGGGCGTCTTGAGGATATTCGGGGTTAAGGGTTTGGGTTAATACAAAACAAAATACGGTGCCGGGCAGTCGGGGTGGAAGGTTGTTTACAAGGGACAGGAGGCACGACCTCTGTTTATCTTAGCTAGCCTAGGGGATGAGACAGGTAGGACACGTGACCTCAGAGTTAACAAGGCACCTTTTCTTTTGTTAATCATCTCCGCTCTGGGCTGCTTCACCTGCAGGGCGGCGGTCTATAGCCCAATTTACCTGTTCACCTAGCTTGGTCCTTCTGCAGGTTTCTGCTATAGTACTAATTTGGGAGGGGGTGCTTCCACCCCAAATATCTAATCTCATTTATTTCATATACCTATGTTCTATATTGGGGCCTTTGCCCCACCCTCTCTATACTGGGGCTTCTGCCCCACCTTCTCTATACTTATTTACCTAATCTTGTTTGTCCAAACTTGGGTGTGAGCATCCTATGGCTTTGTAATTCTTTATGCCTTGTTAACCCATTGGTGTAAGCCCAGGGAATTCCTAAGCTCATTCCCCACACCTTATATTATTATGATTACCCACCAACACTGCCCTTGGTTCCCAAAACAAGGAACTTGTGGTCTTGATATTTGGGAACAAGTAGGGAAAACACTTAAAGCTCGGCATTCTGAGGGGGCTAACATTCCCCCTGAGGTAATCCTCATTTGGTCCATTGTCCATACTGCCCTTCTCCCATTGAGTTCAGAGGATGTATATAAAGATGCAAAATTACCCAAAATAGAGAAAAAAAAACCTGAGCATTTTTATAGTCAGCCTGTGCCTTTTGTGCCTTAAGAGCCAAAAGATACTGCCCCTCCCTCAAAAGGTGGGAGGATAGGGAGCCTCTTAAAACCTCACAGACCGGTTCTGATAAAGTCCTCACTCACCCCAGTGCAAAAGTACATTAAGGAAGCCCATAAGGCCGGTCAATTTCAGCTGTTTCCAGTTGTCAGGCAAAATGGGCAATACGTCCATGAAGGCCTTTCCAATAGTAAAAGAATTGCAAAAATCAGTTCAGCTGTATGTCCATCACAGCTCTTTTACAACCAACATTAAATATATATATATATATATATATATATATATTATATATATATATATATTTTTTTTGGTACTTATTCCACGTGTGTCTGGGACTGGGGCTCTCTTATGAACATCATTTTGACCCCAGCCCAATATGCTCTCTGTGTCCAAGAATTTCATGATGCTTGTGTGGCTCGTGCTGTGCAGCACTTTGACACTGCTGTTCTGGTGTCTTTTGAACAACTGTCCGGTATGGAGCAGTATTCCCAACCAAGGCAACAAGCCCAGCTTCCAATCATTGTCAGTAAAACAATGCACTGAAATAGTGCAGTGTATTTTACACAGACCATCCCTAATATAGGGGACTCTAACTCTCTCTCACACACAGTTTCTCCCTATACACTCCGGCTACTCTAACTATATGTAGGGGCCTCTCCCTCATTCGTTTCCTGGATTAATAACTATGATGACTGGAGCCAATTGTCTCTGGCTAGTCTACTTCAGGATGGAGATTTTAAGGAACATTCCCAAGCAGCTGCAGAAACTCCTTTTGTTTCGGGGAACTTCCCTGTCTTCTCTGGCCCGACATGGACTGCCTAATTCCACTAGTGGAAAACAAAACAAAACAAAATAATCCAAAAAACAAAAACAAAAACAAAAACAAAATCAATATCTGTTCATCTATCTGAGATGACAGGCTTTAGGACCACATGAACTCTTTTCTCTGCTCTCTGTGCCTTTGTCTGCCTTCAGGCCTCTTGGAGGCACCTCACCTTTTCTGCCTTCCCTTCCTCCTCCTCCTGTTTCTGCACCATCTGGGGTGTGTCCTGCCTATCTGGCTCTTCAATGCCTCAGGTAGTATCAGCTCCTCCTCCTCACATTGTCAAAAAGCAAAAAAAAAAAAAAAAAAAAAAAAAAAAAAAAAAAAAAAAAAAAAAACCTGCTTAGACCTCAGATCTCCTCACTGGTTCCATGGGAAAAAAATGACAATGGTAAACTTTGAAGGGACACACATAAAATATTATTAAGATAGGCACGTCTTTTAAATTATAAAACTTTATTCTACTAAGGTTTACTAAAGGTCAAATAAGCTCATGTTATCTCTGATCCTATTTGTTAGCAAAAAGATGAATTAAAGTAATGGTTAACTTTGTCTCATAGTTTTCACAGGTAATTGTTAAAATAGCTTTCAGGGTCTTTGGTAACCTAAAACTTGAACAATTTTCTTAAATGATAAATTGAATTAAGTTCATCGGACATTTGAGCCTCTTGCAAGTCAAATGGAATGCTGAAGCATTGCTTATTAAACATAGATTTATGCTTCTGACTTCTTATGGAAAAAAACCTAAAAATATTTAAATCCATTAAAAAACATGCTTTATGCTTAATGGATTCATAAGTCTACCACCTAAAAAATATTCTGATATAACAGACAGGTTACAATTGGCTACTAGTTAGTTTTCACTGGAGACTAAGCTTTCTAAGAGTTAAAATTCTGCTCATTGTAATTAAGGCTAATGGAAATAAGTAACTTTGTATAGAAAAAAGTAAGAGATATGTAAAAAAGATATAAAATTTTTAAAAAAATTTAAAGATAATAAATAAGTCAATAAATGAATATATAAATATGTTTATTTATAAATAATTATATAAGTATATTGATTTGTAAGTAAACAAATATATAAATGTTTATAAATAAATGAATATATCAACATATTTATTTGTAAATAAATAAATACAGTTTTAACAAAAGGGTAAAACAACAGGACAACACGCCCTTTTAAGTTGTTTTACTTAAGCCTTGGTTGGAATCACACATTCCTTACAATCCACAATACCAAGCAAATGTAAAATGAGCACATAATATGTGCAAAACATGTTAAAAAAAAGGGGGGGGGGAGATACACCTGGCTGTCTGCATTACAACCTCAGCTCCTTCTTGACTGTGCTATGATTACTCTTAACTTTTTAAACCTGATTAGGGTTTATCTTACTTTGAAGAATGCCACCCAGTCCTTGAGTAATCCTCAAGGACTGGGTGGCATTCTTCAAAGTAAGATAAACCCTCTCACCCTATGGTTCTATGCAAAACCCCCGAAGGGGGGCCCACACGGACTGGGCCCACTAAACTTCTCACCTGGGGTTGAGGATATGCTTGTGTTCTTTCAGATTCTGAACCTCTGTGTATTCCCTCTCAGTTGGTGAAGCCTTACCATGGCATGGTGGAGACCCCCAGGATATCTTCCAATGAACCAGGACTTCCAGAGAATGACTCTGAGTGAGCAACCACTGCCCTCCTTTTTCAAGATGAAAGAAGCCTCTTCGTGGACTCTTCATCCTAAAGCCACTCCACAAATGCAAGTCCTTGCCCCTGACATAACATCAGGAAGCCTTAAATGCCTGTCTAGCCAGGCCATCATCCTCTTACAACACAATATGGCATATACCCCTAATTCACATCTGATGGCCATGATTTCTGTCATTCACAAAAATTCGATATGTGTAACCCTGATTCTTCTCCTTGCCTTCAATTGTCCAGGCCAAGCTCAATATTCATATTGGGCTCATCTCCTTATCCCACCTCTATTTGCTGGCTTAACACTCCTAGCCCGGGGTATTCCTGTTAGCAATAATGACAGAGTTCATGGAAGGAGCCAATCTCAACCCGGCCTTCCAAACTGAGCAAGAGCATTGGCTTTATATGCCAAGACTTCAATGGTGGCTTCCTCCAGCACCTCCTATGTGTGCTACTAAACTTAGCAACTTATCTGCTTGTTTCCAACAAAAAATCAACTGGCTTTTGCATGTACAGCCCCAAACCTCTACAAGGCCAGACAATGTTACCTTTTTCTCAGCCACAAGCTTTGATATACCTAAAAAACAAACAAAAAACCAAACATATCTCACACTCCCAATGTTATAACTTGCTCTAATCTCAAATATTCAGACCACCCCTGGAATAATATTCCTTGGACAACCTGTTATGGAGAGACTGAGCATAATCTTCACTGGGGTAATTGCACTATTATTGACAGGGGTCCTAGAAGACATCTTGAAACAAAATATTCAAATAAGACCATACCCTTTGAGCAGTCTAGTAGGAAGAATAGTTTTTGGAAAGATGGAGGCTTGTCTGGCCCTCTAATTTCTTCGCATAAAGGGAAATTAAAAGGACCTTGACTTTTAAGGGAAGAAGGCTAGGCCTTCCCTTCTTCACTCTTACTATTAGCCACAGTGAAATGTATGCAAATCAACATATTAACATAACTTGGGCCTCCCTGCACAACAATCAATTTGCATAGACCACCATTTGTGTCCCTTCTCCCTATGTTGTCTTTGCTACCTCCACTTTACAGATCCAACAACTAGAAAATAATTATAATATCTCTTCCTCCCAGGGCTGGTTTTTGTCCTGCATAAGTAATGATAGCATCACCCAATTAAATATCTCCTCTTTATTAGTACTTAGTGCGTCTCAGCCTGGTTTCCTGTTAATAGCCCCGAGCCCTATATGCATCCTTCAGGACTAGGCACGCTTTCCAAGCTTGTTCACCTCAGTGACGCCTCTCATACCCTCCAGTGACTCCCCAGCCTATCCTCACAACACACTTGTTGTTTTCACTATTACAGTTCGTGCCCCCCCCCTCACTTTTATTTTCACATATCTTGTCTTTCATATCTTTGTTCATCTCCCCACCAAACTGTGAAGACCCGGCAGGCAGGGGCCACTTTGTCATTGTAAGCCTTGCACTTATGTCCACCAGATCCCCAAGCACAAGGTGAGTGCTTGGAGCAGTTACTGAATGAATAAATAGAAGGACCGTGGGGCCCTCCGTCCAGAGTTTGACCGGCTTACTCTGTGGAGATAACTGCTAGTAATGGGAGATTCCTGTTGTATCTGAGGCAGGGGAAATCAAGAACGACCTCTGCATGACCTTTCTCTTGTTCCATTCCCCCAGCAAACCTCAGTGGGTACCACTGACACAGGAGGCTGCCTGTTCCCTGGCGTCCAGCACTAGCACTGGAGCCACAGGCATGAAAACGCCCAAACAAAATTAGCACCTTTATGTGGCTGACATGAAGGCAGTGGCCCTTTAAGTTCCCTGGGTAAAACTCAGGACCTACAGGCTCCAGGGTTGTGCCAGGGATCTCAGGCTTCTGCCATTACCCTTTGTCTGTCCATCTCCAGTGTATACTCTTGACTCATGAGGCATCCTCCCATCAGCCCAGGCAATAACCGCCTTATTTCCAAATGAAGAGCCTGGGGGCCCAACATGGACTGGTATTGTACTTGGACTCTAGACTCAGTGTTCAGTGCTCTGACATGTCCTTCCCTGTCCCAAATCCTCACCACCCCAAGTCCCCAAGCCTCTCTAAGGCTCTAAAAGGCTTCCAGAATGTATCAAGCACTTCTCTAGTATCTCAGAACACAGTGAGTCATTGATGGAGAACCAAGGCCAGTTGACACTTTATGATTATATGGAACTCTGGAGAAACCCACTGGTAACACAACACTATATGGGAAAACACTGAAGCCTTTTCTCCTGTATCTATTGTATAAACTAGGAGGAGTTAGCTCATCATAATTTCAGGTGCCCACAGAGTTGGGGTAAAGGACCCCAGGCCTTTCCTCTGGAGGCGGGGCCAAGGATGGCCCTGGGTCCAGCAGAAACCTACAAACTTCAAGAATTCCATGCCCATCATTGGGCCTTTGTGCATGCAGCTATGAAAATGGATGCTGTTGCCCCATGGCAGAGCTCTCTCCAACCTCTTTCTTCTTTCCCTGTTGTCACTTCCCCAGTGTCCACTCTTTCTTGAACATACCTTCAGAGTGTATGTGCCAGTGTACATGTGAGGAATTGGATAGCAAAATGACCCCAAATGGACAGCAAGTGCTAGCATGATTCGTCCCAGAATATTAGAGTCTCTCCTTTCTAAAGCAAACATGATTGGAGGGGTTTGAGCCATTGCCTAAAACGGCAGAGCCCAGCCTTCTCCTCTGGACTCTTCCCACCTCCTGTGATCTGGGCCAGTCCTAGTCTCTTGATCAGATCAGTCACCCCATTGTACAGTGAGAGCTTAGGTACATAACCACAAAAGCCAGTTCTCCAGAGGATGTGACGTCACGTTCCATTAATACTGGATAGGATGTCAGGTGGGGAGTACTAAGTATTCCAGTTTACTTTATACAGGCATAAAAACCTGCATAAAACAGGCAAATGTGTGGAGCCAGTGAAGAAAAATCAGGTCTGTGTCCACCACCAGGTACACAGGACACCACTAACTCAGCAGTGCATGAGTGTGCTCCCTTGCCTTATGAGGCATGGTAATGCAGCAAATACTGCTCAGGAAGTAGGTCTTCAGCAACCACCCCACCCCAGTACCACCTACTGTTCCCAGTAGAAAGGGCATGGATATCAACCAGGCAGAAACACTAGGTCTCTGAATCATGTAGACTAGTTCCACTCCTGCCTCTGCTGCTAGTCATACAGAGATCTGTCCTTCAGAAGGACATAGATCCTTTCCAAAGCCACACAGTGTTCCAAAGGTAAAGTTCTTGCTTTGGTTAAGGTGATATTTGGGTCCCTGTGGTAGATGTCTAAGTAAGAAACAGGATACAGATGTGTTTCTTTTTCATAGACATGAAACCTGGACGTGGCTAGTCTATACCTGATTATGGATTGTCCACCGTGGCAGATCACATACCATTGATCTCCCTGCTCTAACATCTTAGTATATGATTTCCTTTCTAAAAATTTTAAAAAAGTAGAATCTATACTTCATGCATTATGCTATGGATAGAACACCAAGTTCTTTACATAAAAATTAATTGGCCCTGAAAAAATGTCATTAATTATAAAATAAATTCAGAGGAACTAGAACCTGTACATTGAGCTATAGTGTTTTAAATTGATCAAGTAATTGAAATGTTTTATTACTTTTCCCTGAAAGACACTTTATCCACAAACATCCTATGTTGGTATATTTCTGACTTTGATGTTTATGAAGCACAGCACCAAAACAAAATTGTTCATGTGTGTGAGCAGAGTTCTCCAAGATAAAATGTCTGAGTCAGGATAGCAGCGTCAAAATGGAGGTGTAAAATTAGCAAGACCAAATCATCTGCTCATTTTTTCCTATTTTTCCCCAAATTTTTATTTAAATTCTCATTAGCTAACATACAGTGCAATATTGGTTTCAGGATTAGAATTCAGTGATTCTTCACTTACAGACAACACCCCTGGCTCATCATAACAAGTGCCCACCTCAATATTCATCACCCATCTATCCCCCACCCACCCAGAAAGATAAATCAATGAATCTATCCCATTGACAATTGCACCAAAGATACTTTGTAAGATACTTAGAAATCAGCCCAACCAAAGAGGTACAATATGTGTACTCTGAAAACTTATGAAGGAAATGGGAGAGGACACAAAGAAATGGGAAAACATCCCATGCCCATGGTTTGGAAGTACAAACATTGTTAAAATGTCTGTACTACTCAAAGCAATCTACACATTCGACGCAAACCCTATCAAAATACCACTGACATCTTTCACAGAACAAATGATCCTAAAATTTGTATGGAATTACAAAAGAACCCAAGTAGCGAAAGCAATCCTGAAAAAGTAAAGCAAAGCCGGAGGCATCATTTTGAACATATTCCAAAGAGCACTTAAAAGAAACAAAAAAAAAAAAAAAAAAGAAAGAAAAAAAAGAAAAGAAAAGAAAAAAGAAAGAAAGAAAGAAAAGAAAAGAAAATGAAAGAAAAAAAAGAACCCTAATGGTTTATTGTGACCCTACTGACTTATTCCAAGAATGCTTGCTTTTATTTTGTCTTTATGCTTATAGTTCAGCACGAATAGAATAAAATCAAATGTTTCCACTCAGATATTTAGGATAAGTGAAGAAAAACATGAAAGCAGAATGTGTTGTCATGAAGTTTCAATGTTTCTTTATGACATTTCCTAATCAGAAGTGTTTCAAAATATTCAAACTCTTCACTTATAGGTGATACTTAATAGAGTTTGACAAAATGCAGGAACCACAAATGGCAGGCTGTCTTTCAAGCGAATTTAGATATTTCTGTATTTGTGTCAGATATCAGATACCTGTTCAGAGATCACACAGACTTACTCAAACCTCAACCTCTGAAAGGCTTCCCACTTTAGTCATATATGTTATCATAATGTCTATATAGCCAAAGAAATAAAAACAAAGAGTGATGTGCCCCTATGTGTTTAATACAATCCAAAGACAGGTATCACGCTGCAAAGCAATCAGGTTAGATGTTAAATAGAGTATAGAATGTAAAACCCCGATGCACTTCAATACAGGTGGTGCTGGAAAGAGCCCCACTCACTTTGGTGGCAAAAAGAGACTGAGATCAGGGGTTGGAGTCAGGACTGACTGGTCTGTCCTCAGACAGTGACAAGAAACTCTAGGCGAGCTCCCACTCTGGTGGTGTGCTACGACACAGCAATTCGTTTTTGATGTTGGGGAAGAAAGGTTGTCCTTCTGTTACTTAGAATTCAGTGCTTGGCAGGATTGTGTTGGCCCAGATGGTCACTTCCTGCTCTCTACCAGCCTCCTGGAATGCCTGCGCTTCCTGCATTCTGAGATACTAACGGTTTATCCACACAAAGTCCATGCCTTGAAGAAGTGAGGATAGAAAAAATAAACTGCATAACTAAAAGTCAGAGCCCAT
This sequence comes from Herpailurus yagouaroundi, assembly GCF_014898765.1. Classification (NCBI taxonomy): domain Eukaryota; kingdom Metazoa; phylum Chordata; class Mammalia; order Carnivora; family Felidae; genus Herpailurus; species Herpailurus yagouaroundi. Next base: position 947,074 of record NW_024420241.1, on the reverse strand, counting down.
TTCCACGGACTTGGGTTTCAGCCAGGAGCCAGACAAGAGCCCCTAAATCAGCACTGCTCTATCGCTGAAGGAAATGAGTGGAAAATAGTGATAGCCCTTTTGCACACAGGGCTCCTAAGTGTAGCTAATGGATGTTCCCCTTAGACCTGGTCCACTGATGCTGGTGATGGCACCAACCTTGCCCAGGGAAAAGTGCTGGTGACTTCATTTGAAGCTTTATACCATTTTCATTGGAGATGAAGACATTTGGCCCTCCGTGCATCCCTTCAAATTCCCTTGCTCTTTCATTAATGAGGATTTTATTAGGGGACATTCACAGACATCATCTGGGAGAATTTTCTGATGTAAATCATGGAGTTGTGACTAGTTCCCAGTAATCTTGGATAGCCTGGGCAATATGAGTTCATGGAGCTCCTCTACAAGACCTACCTTGGCAAAAGATGTCATAGGGCATTGGAAACTGTTCAGTGCAAGAGGGTTGCATGTGTACAGGGTCAGATGCTGTTGGGAAGGATCCTATCTCATTTCTGGAGCAAGGGCCTAGGGTCAAATTCAGGAGCTACAGGGCCGTCCCTCAGACAGCGCCCAGTCCTTCCCGGGGAGCCTGCACTCACACCGTGTGCATCACATAACAATTATTTTCTGATATGGAAAAGGAAAGGTAGACCTCCTGCCAGTAAGAACTCTCTGTTTGGCTGGTTTCTGTTGGCATGGGACCATTGCCCTTCTCTCTATCCACCCTTTTCAGGAAAGCCTGAGCTCCCTACCTCCTGAGACACTCAGCGTTCCTGCATGTAAAGTCCATTCACCGAGCAGGTTAGGGCACAAAGATACTCAAAGACTAAAATACCAGAGCCCAGATCTGCCGACTTTCCAGGGGCAAGAGCCTACCTTGTGAGTCACAACTGCCTCTGTCCACAGATGGGAAGGGCTTGAAATCTGGCGATAGCTAGACACATTCCTGACCTTATTGATGTTGGGGTGCTTGATGTTGCCCACAGGACTCCCTGGTATATCTAGTGGGTGTTCCATTTCTCTTCAGGCCACAGGTCTTTTTTACTCCTTGGACAACAAACTTGCCCAGGGAATTGTGCTAGTAACGTTATCTACAGTTTCATTCTGTTCTCATCGGAGATGAGGCACTTTAGCCCTCAGTGTATCCTCTTCAATTCCCTTACACTTATGCTAACCGTGTGTTCACTGGAAGACATTCCATGCCGGAGTCTGGCAGCCTTTTTCTCCAATTTTATTTGTGGAGTCTTGCCAAATTCCCATCAATTTGGAATAGCTTGAGGAACAAGTGCCCTTGGGGTGTCTGCCAGATCTAACTTGGAAGAAGAGGTATTGGGGACTCGAATGTGTTAAGCACAAGAGGATTGCTTGTGGGTAGGGGCAGGTGGTATTGGGAGACAGTTGGCCTCACTTCTTTGGAAAAAGCTGATGGAGTTGTGGTCTTCAGGGCCACAGCCAGTAGTAAAAATAAAAGTCATACAGATAGGGTTGATTATTATTTTTTAAATATAATTTATTGTCAAATTGGCTTACATACAACACCCAGTGCTCATCCCAACAAGTGTCCTCCTCAGTGCACATCACCCATTTTCCCTCTCCCCCACCCCCCCATTCACTCTCAGTTTGTTCTCTGTATTTAAGGGTCTCTTGTGGTTTGCCTCCCTCCCTCTCTGTTTGTAACTATTGTTTCCCCTTCCCTTCCCCCATGGTCTTCTGTTAAGCTTCTCAAGAACCATGTATGAGTGAAAACATATGATATCTGTCCTTCTCTGACTGACATGTCACTCAGCATAATACCTTCCAGTTCCATCCACGTTGCTGCAAATGGTATGATTCCATGCTTTCTCATTGCAGATAGGGCCGATTAACTCCCAGTGAGCATACATGAAGGTTGTTTTCTACCCCCAAAACAACTGATTTCTGATATCAAGGAAAACATGTTGCCCTCCTAGAAACTTGGGGCATCGAAGTCTGATGTTTGTGCAGTGACTATTACTATGCTCTCTGCCCCCGCCATAGACTGCCTGAACATCCTGCTTTCTGAGACTCTAAGGGATCCTGCATGCCCAGTCGTTTCGCCATCAGGTGAAGGTAGAAAGAAACAACTCAAAAAACTAAACAAAGTCAGAACCCAGTCCCACAGACGTGGGCATCAGCCCGTACTGAGACTCTGTGCTCCAAGTCACCACTGCTTTTACTGATATGGCCCGATTCGAGAGACCCCCCCAAAAACTGTTGTATCCACGCGACTCCTGGAACAGAATGCTACGGGCACCAGTGACAGTTGCAACAAAGTTTATTACAATGAGAGGCAAGGCCGACCGATCGGGACCAACACTCTTGATAAGAGTGTTGGCCCCGAACAGCCGGGGTACAGAGTTTTTAAAGCCGATCACATCGTTTTATCATTATCTGGGAACAGAACAGATAAACAGTTTCCAGATGAGTTAGAAACAGTTGCCAGATGAGTCAGAAACAGTTATCGAATGGGGTGATTATTTTAGACTTTCTGCCGCTAAGTTGCAACCAGTGGATCTCCTTGACCTTGTCTCTGATGCTCTTTTTTGAGGTGTTGTTTCCTTCATTGGTAAAGCCTGATTCACAAGAGTATGAAGTAATGATTTACAAGAATAAAGGCAAGGTTGTTATCTTTTGACTTTCAGTGTCAGAACAAAGTTGTTATCTTTCAAGCTAAGCGTTAGCCCTACAGTACAATTTAACCCTTACAAAACAAACCACCAGAGTCCAGAATCAAAGCCAAGCGGCAAGGGTCGTTTATTGCAGGTTCGAACCCGGTCCTCCGCGCACTCGTTGCTGGTGACGCTAAGAGGCCCCGAGTAAGGATCTTACAGCTTCTTTTATAGACAGGCACAAACAAGTTAGGGATATTTTTTAGAGGTTACAGAGCTGTTGTTGGTTAACATTTAAATTTGAACGCTCAGCAGAACTTGATTGGTTCCCGCCTTTATTTCAAACCATTCAGCAGAACTTGATTGGTTCCCGCCTTTATGTCAGACTACAACTGGGCACGCCCTGGCTGGTTTCGGGAACGGGGGGGGGGGGGGAAGGGGGGAGGTCTTTTCTTTGCAGTTGTGAGTACACCTGGTAATTTTTCTCTTAGTCTCTCATTCCCCCCTCTCTTTGGTGCCTTAAGAGCCAATCTTGGATCTTATGTGTCTGACTCAATTGTTTCGGTAGTGACGGGTTGGTATTGGGTCCTAAGGACCATCAGTTGGATCGTGTTAACTCGGTCTTTGATAAAGGCAACTAGTTTATTAATAATATAAGGCCCGAGGGCGAGGAGGAGAAGGAGGAGTATAAGGGGCCCAGCTAGAGCAGAAAGCAGGGTGGCTAGCCATGGGGACTGATTGAACCAAGACTCAAACCAGCCTTGTTGTTGTTCTCGTTCACGCCTCCGTTTGACCAGGCCTTCTCTAACTTTAGCCATGGACTCTCGGACTACTCCAGTGTGGTCAGCATAAAAACAACATTCTTCTCTTAAGGCTGCACATAAACCTCCCTGTTGGAGGAAGACTAGATCTAGCCCCCTTCGGTTCTGTAGGACCACTTCAGAAAGGGAGGTCAGAGATTTTTCGAGGTGCGAGATTGAGTCCTCAAGTCTGGCTATATCCTCATCAATGGCTGCCCTTAGGCTATCGAACCCTTGGTGCTGGATGGCTAGTGATGAGATCCCTGTTCCTGCCCCTATGGCACCGAGACCAAATAAGGTGGCCAAGGTTATGGTCATAAAGGGTTCCCATTTTGTTCTTATTGACTCTCTTGCTTCCATCCCTTCTGTCCACAGATCACATACAACATTTTCTCGGTGGTAAATAACCCTTGGAAATATTAATATCATGATACAATATTCGGGTGACAAATTAAAAACATCCCTGCTAACACATGGGGTGAGCCCTGTCTTAGAACAAATCCACCAACTGTCAGGAGCTGGAATCATCCATTTAGATTCACCCATAGAGTAGTCTGGGCACAGAGCTGGATATGGCTAGAGGGGACCTTTCCTATACAAGTCCCATTGCCAGTGACCACTTGCAGTGTGAGGCGGGGGCCCTTTCGATTCCACTTGCAAGCTGCTGGCGACTCTTCTTCTGACTGTGAAAAAGGGGCAGCTAGACCTATGGCTTCGTAGAAGGGGGGTTTTATATCATAACATAGCCAGCAGGCCCTTGTTGCCTCAGGGTCCGATCGGTTTAAGGCCTCATACGCTGCTGTTAGCAATTTCCATAGGCAGTCTATACCTTCTGGGATAGACTCGTCTCTTTTTTTTCTTTCTTTCTTTTTTTTTTTTTTTTCTAATACCTGATTTGGCCCTACCGGTAGTACAAGAGGGGAGACTTTTAATTTTATTTGAATGGCAGTCCCAAAGAGGGGATATTGATATAAGTAGAGTCCCCAAGTGAGTCCTAAGACCCACCGCCTGTCCTTTTTCCCCTCCTCTGTAAATCTCACACGAATAAGGTTACAGTTTTCAACATACCTGGTGTGGGTACATGGTTGGACATAGGACATTTCAATAAATTGGGGTTTTACTTCCCACTTCCATTCCCCATCATTGGAGGTGACACAACTCCAGGCTGCACAATAGAGGTTTTCAAACCCTCCACATGTGTGCCTCATTGCCCCCGTCCTAAATCCCGGACATGCATAAAATCCATTTCTACTTATTGATACCCTTTTTTGCAGTTGCCTCCATTTACCTCCTTCCATTTCTTTTAATGGACTAATTTTTTCTAAATTAAAATATAAATCTGGCCACCAGGTATTTAATGGGGCAGTTCCTAGGGTTTTGTTGTAGACTTCATGAGTCTCTAAATTAGTAATTTCCCATGTCAAATTATAGGGGTCGTGGGGGTTTGAATTTACAGACAGAATTTGCAGAACAATCAAGAGAAGGGCAAGTACCATAGTTACGGCTCAGTCCGTTGGCGGCATAGGGTCAATTTTAAAGGATTGTCCTTAGTCTGATCAACAGTCCAGGTTGTCTTTGAAGGTCCGATGAGGTCTGAGAACGGGTCCACTGGTTTGGCGTGGGCGAAATGGATCCAGGTGGCGATTCCGTCTACTTTGATGGCAGTAGGCATTGTCAGGATGACCTGGAAGTGTCCTTTCCACCTGGGCTCCAGAGTTCCCTGCCGATGACGTTTGACGAGGACCCAATCCCCTGGCCGGAATTGATGTGGAATAGGCGGGGGTCCAGTCTCATAGAGTTCCTTTAATTTGGGCCATACATCTTCATGGACCCTCTGCAAGGCTTGTAGGGAGAACAAGAATTCAAGACTATTATCGTTCTCAGCTTTGACAAGTTATCTTTTAGGTTAGGGATGACGGGGGGTGGTCTACCATGTATTATTTCATAGGGTGTGAGTCCCAGTTTGTATGGGGAATTACGCACCCTGAACAGAGCGTAGGGGAGAAGGACCACCCAATTAGCGCCAGTCTCCATGGTCAATTTTGTTAGGGTCTCCTTTAAGGTTCTGTTCATTCTCTCTACCTGTCCTGAGCTTTGGGGTCGGTATGCACAATGTAATTTCCAATCAGCCCCAAGTATGGAAGCCAGTCCCTGACTTACCTTAGAGACGAATGCAGGTCCATTGTCTGACCCTATCGTTACTGGAAAACCATACCTGGGCAGGATTTCTCCTAGGATCTTTTTGGCTACAATCTGCGCCATTTCATTCTTGGTTGGAAAGGCTTCAGTCCATCCTGAAAAGGTATCTACAAAAACTAGCAAGTACTTATATCCATATTTTCCTGGTTTTACCTCAGTGAAATCTACTTCCCAATAGGTCCCCGGTCTGCTCCCTCTTTGTCTTACCCCTGTTGTCTGAGGATTGCTACTCGCATTGTTGAGTTGGCACACTGTACATTTAGTGACTACTTGATCGACCTTATCAGAGACATTTCTGATCTTTAGTCCAGTCTGTCTCAGTAAGTCCAACATTCACCGGGAACCTAAGTGGGTGCTGCGATGGATCCGCTCTAGAACTTGCCATCCTAGTTTATCTGGGAGTATAATGCTGCTTTTAGAGTCTCTCCACCAGCCATCTTTGATTCGGGTCATAGGAAGTTTACTCATCCATTGAATGTCGCTTTCTGAATACTCAGGGCTGGGGGGCAATTCCCGGGGTCTGGGGTCTGGGGTCTGGCAGCTGTAGGGTCAGCAATTGCGCTGGGGGCCAAGCTATGTTTTTTGCAGTCTGATCGGCCAAATTGTTGCCCCGGGAAATTGGGTCGGTTGTCTTCTGGTGTCC